>NC_056741.1:1522647680-1522860180 GCF_019279795.1 Protopterus annectens | reverse complement strand
CTGTCATTCGATCTATTACCTCCCCAATAAGTGTCCTGTCCTCAAAAACCTAGTACAACATCACTCAGCCAAAAGGCCACTTGGATCATCAAGCAAACTACTACTAGAAGTCACCAACAGCTACAGTAGCTTTGGAGATGCACTATATAGTAGTTCAGTGGCTAAAAAATGGAACTCTCTCCCCACTAGCATACAAAACACATCATCCAAAGCCTCCTTTAAAGACCTTATCAGGCAACATCTCAGGCAAAGTTGGCAGTGCCATGATTGCTCCCCAGGCTAGTGAAAGCGGATAAGGTACACATACTAAACCTAGAGTACTTGATACTAGTTTTCAATCTTACTCACAGCCACTGGCTAATCTACAATGTACGTACTGTACCTGTGTACTATGTATATATTCTACCTATGTTCCAAATTTCAGCTGTACACCACACATCTATTTATTACCTTTATTTTTAAATTAATATTTTTTTTGTTCTCTCCACTGTAACTGTTGATGTGCTCCATACCACTGTAAAAACATATCTTTTGTAATTTGTGTGTATACTGATCATGTCTAAATAGTTCATGTATCTGTAATTTTTCTATGTGGATCTTTTCTCCCAGGGCCTCTGCTGAAAAAGGGCCTTTTCATTTCAGTCAGACACCCCCGGTTAACAAATGTAAAATAAATAATAAAAAAATAAAATATAGAGGCCACTGCATTCTATGGGGAAATGGATAATGAGAAGCTAATGACAGTGTGAACAGTACTGGGAGTAAACAGAAATGAAAAGGAACACTTAGACAAAGCAAAACTTAGAAAGGATTAGTAAGTGTAGTTATGTTGCCATTATTCTGGTAATAAAAGGTGGCAGGGGAAAATAAATGCACACACTTAAGACAGAACCATGGAAATAGAAGGAACATGGGCACCTTAGAAGCTGCATGTTGATGGAGAATCAGCAGTCTATTAGAATTACTAAAAAAGAGATACAACAGGTGAGATAATTGTGTTATAGTCATAGAATGATTTCTAAATGAGAAGTTTTATGTAGACTGAAAACGGAGATCCGCAACACAGTAAAGATCAATAATTACACAAAATATTACATGCATATTGTGGGCGGCCACGGTGGTGCAATGGTTAGCGTTGCCATCTCATAGCAAGAGGTTCTCCGGTTCAATTCTCAGCTGGAGTGACTTCTGTGCTGAGTCTGCATGTCCTCCCTGTGGTCGCGTGGGTTTCCTCTGGGTGCTCTGCTTTCCTCCCACATCCCAAAGACATGCTATAGGTGGATTGGACACTCTAAATTGGCCCTAGGTGTGAGTGTGTGCATATGTGTGCCTTCTGTGGAAGGTTGGGCGCCGGGCTGGCAACTCGACACCGTAAAACTCCACTGCCAATCATGAGCGGACAGGTGATCTGCTGTGGCGACCCCTAACCAGGAAAAAGATGAGAGAAGAAGATTATATGCATATTGTGATATCCCTAAGACCACAGAAGAAAGTGATAATGACTTCTGGTAGTCAGAAATGTCAATCTGTTTTCTACATCTAAAACTCAAGAGTTATTGCAGTTTCATGTGTTCTGTTTTCCTTGTCAATACAGTCTGCAGATTGCACTAAATTCAGTGCTTTTAATTCCAATTTAAATAGCACATCTGGACTGAATCCGAATAATTATCAAAGAGATACAGGCTTATTATAAACATGTAACAAATAATGACTATGCTTTTTAGTCTGATAGAGATAAAGTCCTTCGGTAATCCTTATTTGCCTATCCCACAGAAACAGTTGCCTGTGTAAAAGTAGATCATGTACTGCAGTAAATGATATCAAAGAAATAACACATATACTTTTCTAATGCACACACATATGCATGCACAAATCAGTATGGAGGTCTGACCTAGTTCAAGTAATGCTCTTATTGTACAGGATAAAAAAAATCTGTATGCCTAACAGGTATGTTTAGAATCTAAAATCTCATTAGACATAATTGATATTCTAGGTATGTTTGATGTCCTTTCATTCACTGCTGCAGTATTCCATACAAATGGAATTCCCTGCTGTGAAGCCCTCCATCTAGCCAGTTTACCAAAGACTACCATTGCTTTAAGGAACACTGAATGTCACTTGCACGCTCCTTCCATAAGGTAGGGCATAAAGTGATGTTCAGGTGTACCATCCTCAGAATTTCTTTGCCACCAGTCCGAATGCTGTTTTAACTGTCGGTCTGTTACCTCCATCCATTTTTTTTTAGTTTGCGGTTAATGTCATCCAGGAAGGGTACATTCCAGTGTGGGAGACTGATTCCCCGTAAAGACCGCAACAATAAGTGCCTTTTTTGCCTAGGTGCTGCTCATGACCATACTTCTTGTTCAATTTGTCAGGCATTTATCCCCAAAACTCATCATAGTAGGCTTTCTTCCCTTTCCTTGTATCTTGAGAACCATCATCTTAAGCACTTTGCCGCAGATACTATGGATGGAACTTCCTGCCCCATGGGTCAGCTGTCAGGGAAGAAGAAGGTTCATAAGGTATAACCCGGATCTTCTACTGTCCAGCCTCTGCCAGGAGTATCTCCTGAAGTTATTATGAACTCAGAGGCTCACCCGATTGTTTTGTCAGCATCTTCAACTGCATTTGGGTTGGAGGCCTGTGAGGATGTGGCTGGGAGTACATCCAATGAGGTTTTTCAGGCATCCATTTTGGGCATTCAGAGGGAACCATGGTTGACTTTTTCTGAAGGTATAGAAGGGTTGTGCAGTTTCTCTTTAGGTAAGAGGTTACTACTGCAGTTGTGGAATACTGTCCTAAGTCTGGGCCTTCTTGTGTTTCTAGGATGGATGTCCCGTAAAAAAAGAAACAGAAAACTAATCATGTTTCTTCTGTTCCTTGGGGTCCACAAAATGAGTGGCAGGCCTTTAATCAGGGGTTATTTAATGCTTTACTGTCATTGAGGCTTCCTCAAGGGGTTTCAGCCCATGTTCTTCCTTGGTCCTCTTCTTCCCCTAAAAGTCCCAGAGAATTGCTTTCTTCTGAAGTGGATTCTGTTGATGACTCCCTTGCTTTTTCTACCCAGATTCATTCTCCTTTAGACTACAGGTCTGAGGAGGAGGATTCTCATACTCTAGATAATTCTTCTGAGGAAATTTCCTTTGGGGACACAATCTCTAGTATTATGGAATTTTTAAGTGGGATTGTGCCCAGGTTTTGGATATCCATAAGAGGTACTATGAGTTTCTGCAGATGGAATATCCTAAACCTGCAGCCATTTATCCTGCCTTGCCTGCTTTATTGGATGTGCTTTCTCTTTCTCTTCCCATTTGGCTCTGAATCACCCAGGATTCTTGGGTTCTGTCAACCATTTGGCAATGGTACTCCATGGTCTGGGATTCCTCTGCCACCTCAGGAACAACTTCCTTTTTTCCAAAGATGTTCTTCGAGACCTATTGTCTCAGGGTAGTATTCAACAGGTGCCTGTGTCACAAAGGGGGAAAGGGTTTTATTCAAGAATGTTTCTACTGCTCAGAAAAGAAGGTATTTGGAGACCTATTCTAGGCCTCTCCCATGTAAATACCTTTCTGAAGGTGCCTTCCTTTTGGATGTTGTCCCTTCAGTCCCTGTTTCCTCTCTTGCTCTCTCAGGCCTTTCTGGTATCTCTGGACCTCAAGGATGCTTATATCTGTATTCCGAGCCATCCTCTTTTCAGGAGATTTTTTAATTTCTCTGTAGCTTCCTGGAATTTTCAGTTCTGTGATTTGCCCTTTGGACTTTTTACTGCCCCAAGAGTATTCATCAAATGCCTCGCTCCAGTGATTGCTTTTTGCAGGCTTCAAAGGATCCAAATATTTCCTAATTTGGATGACTCGTTGATTCAGACATCTTCATTTTCTCTTCTTCAGAGCCTGGGGATCACAATAAACTTCAAAAAGTCTTCCCTGACACTTTCCTAGGATCATGTTTTTCTTGGTTGCAGGATCCAAACACTGCCAATAATGGCATCACTGCCTCCTCCAAAGGCATTAACTCTCATTTCTTTCTTTCAAACTCTTCTCCCCCTGACCTCCATTACAGCTAGGGAGTTTTTGAGAGCTCTGGGTTTCATGGCTTCCACCATTCCAATGCTTCTTCTGGCCAAACATCACATGAGGAAGTTCCAGTGGTTTCTAATGTCAGCGTGGCTTCAGCATGCGCATCCTCTAATCATTTCTGTTCCTCTTCTCCTGTGTCTCAGGAAAGAACGTCTGTGGTGGATTTAGCAGTTTTCTCTGAATCCAGGGCTCCCGTTTCAGCCTACTCTTCTCTCTCAGGATCTGTTCATAGATGCTTTAGATGTGGGATGGGGAACAACATTTGGCACGCTGAGGGTTCAGGGAGTGTGGTTGCCTCATCAGTAGAAGGGGCAGATGAGGGCTCTTATGCTGGATCTTCAGGCCTTTCATCCTCTCTTCTCTCCAGGGTCTCTCAAGGTATTCACAGACAATACTGCAGTCATGTGTTATGTCAATAAACACGGGGGTATGAGAACCTACTATCTTTGCTGACTGGCACTTTTGGTATGGCATCTGGCTATCCAATTTCAAGTGAATTTTCAGGCAGTTTACATTCCTTCTGATCTGAACATTGTGGCAGACAATCTGAGCAGGTCATTCACACAATCTCACCAATGGATGCTTCACAGGTATCTGTTTCTGGACATTGTTGACCAGTGGGTTACTCCTTAAGTAGATCTCTTTGCATCCCCCCTGAACAGACAACTTCCTCTGTTTTGTGCCAGAGTCCCAGGTCCTCTGGTATGGAAGGTGGATGCCCTCTCATTTTGTTGGAAGGGGATGTTTCTTTATGCATTCCTTCCCCTTCCTCTCATTCCGAAAGTCCTGTTCAAAATTCAACAGAATGCTACTAAAATCTTGTTGGTGACTCCCTTTTGGCAGCAACAGCACTGGTTCCCTCTGCTTCTGCATCTCGCCAGGGGCAGTCATCACAAGTTACCTCACAGGGTGGATCTACTCACACAAGACAAGGGGTCTCTCATCCATCACCACCTGTCCATGCTTCAACTGACACTGTGGGCGATAGCATTTTGATCCCTCATAGACACCTTTTTTTCTGAGGATGTGCTGTAGGTCCTGCAGGAGGCCAGGAGACCTACTACTAGAAAATCCTACTTATCTAAATGGAAGAGGTTTTCTATTTGGTGTCTTTCTTATGACCTGGACCCACTTTCTGTGGATGTTCCTTTGGTTCCCTCTTAGTTGTGTGAGTTGCTCACTGCTGGTTTGGCCTATTCTTCTATTAAACCTCAGTTATCAGCTCTTTCTGTTTGTCTGTATTTAACCTCACTGTTAGCTTCTAGATGTGAGGCTAAGCAATTTCCTAAAGGCTTCCTTAATATTAGACCTCCCAGGAAGCCCATTCCTCCTCCCTGGCATTCTTCATTTCATTCTGGCTGCTTTGAGCCTGCTGTTTCACCTTCCTTGCCACATTGTTCATGGAAGCCAGTTCTTTTGTTAGCTCTTACTTCTACCAGATGGGTGTCTGAGTTGCATGTCCTAATGCTTGTCCACCTTTATTGTTATTTCATGAGGACAGGGTGTCCTTGCATATTAATCCTTCTTTCATGCCCAAGGCAGTTAATGAGTTGTCAATCAGTCTATTCATTTGCTTACTTTTTTCCCCTCTCCACAATCTGAAAGTGAGAGAGTGCTGCATACCTTAGATGTGCATAGACAGCTCAGATTTTATTTGGATAAAACTAAAGCTATCAGAAAATATGACCAGTTATTTGTTTCCTTTTATCCTAGGTCTTTAGGTTTGGCTGTTTCCAAGCAAACTATTTCCACTTGGATTTCAAAGGCGATTTCCTTTTGTTACACTTTTCTTGGTGAGACCCTTCTTTCTTCTATAAAGGCTCATTCCACTAGAACTGTGGCTTCTTCTGGTGCTTTTTTCATAGGCTTAGATGTTAATTATATTCTTGAAGCTGCTACCTGGACTTCTTTGCATCCCTTTACCAAACATTCCCAGTTGGATGGTACCTCCAGGGCCAGAGCTGGTTTTGCTGCTGCCATTATTCGTGGCTTCTTGGAGGCTCTGCTGCTTCCTCCTCCCAGGTTTCTTCTTGAGCTTTTGCACTCTCCCATTTGTAAGGAAAACTGCAACACTGAATTTAAGGACATAGTACAGCTGTGTAAAATCTTACCATACCGGTAGATGTTCTTGCATTCACTGCTGCAGTATTCACTCCCTCCCTCCATTCCCTTGGTCTTTTTTTTCCTTCCTGGATGTGCAGGTTCTCTTTGGTTTTCTTTGGACTGATGTTCCTACTGAGCCAATCAGTTCTGAGGATGGTACGCCCTAACATCAACTTTATGCTCTACCCTGTGCAAGGAGTGTGCAGGTGATGTTCAGCATACCTTATAGCAATGGTAGACTTCGGTAAACTGGCTGGACGGTTGGCTTCATGGCAGGAAATCCCATTTGTAAGGAATACAGCAGCAGTTTTGTTGGCTGTACTGAAACTGCAGAGACATTACCTTTTCACTATATTTGCTGATACTCTTACAGAAAACCACAAGCATCAGTGGATACTGTGATTCATATCTATCATATCTTACAGACATTCAGATCTAAGAATATTGTATGCACAACAAAACCATACCTTTCCTCTTCTCTCTCTTGTAATGAATCTGAGGCCAGCTTTCTAAGTACCTCCTTTTATGCAACCTCTCTGACATAGTATTGACAACTTTTTCAGTTCTGTATCTCACACCTTTGCCAATTTAATTTATTTTATGGTCTTTAGAACAGAATACAGTTCACCAGGTACCATTGTCCTGTACAGTAGAAAGATCACCTTATGACTACATGAAATCTGTTCATCACATATAAAGGAAAAGACCAAAAGACAAGGATAGTTTACATCATATTGTCTTTCATCATTGTCTTTTTGACACCACATAGTATGATTCACTGGCTGAGTGGTTTTTACCCCCAAATTACTTTTCTTGTCTGTGTTATTTAAAGTAATATATCCAAGATTGCATACTTCCAGTGGATCACTGCTTCCAAAATGTACCTCCCGATGTTTCTTTAGATTAAGTTTTTATAGCCATGAATCTATCCACTATGCCATTTACCACAGTCCTATCTTACAGTCTTGCCCCTTTTTCTGTGATTACCAGAATAATTAAGATGTCATCAATAAATTACTTGATTGCTCTTCAAATCTGGAAAAACAACTGGCATAAATATAATAAACTGGACTGAACCCAGCAATGAAGTTGGTAATGCTCAATCATTTAATTTTCTGCATGACAATTGCCTTAGAACAACTATTGTGATTTCAGTCTACCAGTGGCCTTCTAATGTACTCTTCTAGCTTGAGCCACACATTGGATTTATCATTCACTATTTTCAATAATAAACTAAAAATAGCTGCACATGAAGAAAAGCTTAGAAGGAATGCAGGTAAATATAACAGAAAAGTAGAAAGTAAGCAGTTCCTTCATGACTCAGAAATGTTTTATAGAGAATTTAAAAAAAGCAAAAGGAATATAAACACCACAAAAACAAGAAATATATACATTTTGGACAAGAATTTATGAGCAACCTGATGAGCATAACAAAGATGACGGATGGATAGAAGATTTAAAAGCAAAATGTAAGAAGGTCTAATTTTGAGGCTATGAAACAGGATGAAGTAACAGCAACAGACATTGAGACAAAAGTAAAAAATTGTTATTAAATGTAAAACTCTAGGTCTAGAGAGGTCTAGATGCAGTAACTTGTTCTGGCTAAGGGCATTAACATTTTTATGCAAAGATTTATCCCCATGTAAAAATTATTTATAAACATGTTGTGAACAGACATCAACGGGGTTAACAACAGGAAAAATGGTATTACTACTTACAAATGAACCTGTAAGGCATCATAAGAACTAGAGACTAATAATTTACCTTCCAAAAATATTTAAATTATATACGGAAATTGCTTCAGATAGAATTTATATTCACCTATAAAAACAATCTTGGGATTAGAATACAAAGGCAATAAAAGAAATTCATACAGAAAAAGAATAATCTAATTAAAAAAGTCAAAGTTAGCTGTTAAAAGGGGAAGATCCTAAGTATGACATGGATAGAGTACTAAAACACATTTGACAGTATTCTATATTCATTGATAACATAATACTTACAGAAGTAAAAGATACACCCTACATTGCTTACATTGTAGTGACTGTGAAACAATAGAAACCTACTTTGTAGCTAGCCTGTTGCAAATGGCACATTATTATCCCAGAAATAAAAATTCAAAGGGGCATATTCCAAGCTGATTTGTATTGGATTATCACTTAAGACACAGGCAAACATACAGTTATAGAGAACAAAACAAACCATATTAATACCTTAGCAGTTACAAACATTATACATCATATATATTCTTTTGTACAATTATCAATCCAACATTACATAAATTGCTCAACTCCTTCCTTCCCCTGAACCTCACTCTTCTTCCAAATCATTATTATGTATTTATTGTACCCACAATTTCCATTTTTATGTAATTTGCCCCTACCATTTCAAAAGATCCTACTTCCACTTCTTCTGTCTCTGTTACAACATTCACTACTTCAAAAACAGCTGGATTAAACTTTAATTTCCACTTTCTAGTAACTACATTTTTGACAGTAACCAAAACCAAACTTAACAAGGCCTTACAATCTCTAGGCAATTCAGATCCTATATCCCATCTCAATAAAATAATTTCCTTAGTTACACCTATTTGCTCACTCAATTTATTGGCAGAGTACTCCATAAGGAATTTCTAAAGTATATCAACTCATTGCACTCCCAAACTGTATGTATAGCTTTCTTCCCCATATAGAACACACATTGAGTATATAAACACACATTTAGTGTGTTTATGTAATGTGAACCACCTGTTTCATGTCAGACATGTTGTTGTTTTCTTTCTTATGTTATTCTCTGATACCGCTGTATCTATGTTATTTACATTGCATTTCTCTCTTGGGCTGACATTTGTAATTTTGTTTAGGCTGCCATCCTGTGGTCCTAACTGACAAAGTTTCTTTGAATCTTTGAATCATAACATCGCCAACATTTTCCATCTACCCAAGGAAACATTTTGTGGAGTCTGCTTGGAATATACAAATACCTATGTAAACACTTCCAAGCAAAAATCCTAAATCTTCTAGACTTTGTGGCATGTTTGAGATATACCGTCTCATTGTTTCCTTGTAAATTCCTTTTCCAGTATCTCTTCCCAAACTTTTCTAACATCCCATGATTAATTCCTATTGTTATCGTGCAATATTGTATATGCCCTTCTAATTATCCCTTTTAATGACTGATTGTGTTGTCTAGCAGAGCAGTTCCTTCACTTAGGATTCCCCTACCCCTTTCTCTTTTCCTGTACTCTGATATCAATCCCTGATAGGGAAGGCCTTCTCTAGCTTGCAGTCCAAATGTCTTCTTGGCCTCTTCCCATTCTGTTACATTTGCCTCTTTAGTTATTCTCTAGTTCTTTGCTCCCAGAGCTTTGGCTCCTTTGACAGTTTTCTCCAGTAAATGCCAGCTCTCTTTTACCTGTTGTCTGTACCCCTGATTGCAGTCATCCTTAGCAGCAAAATCCACATTTTCCATTGTCACATTGACTTTTTTCTTGAATACTTTCTGCTGCCTTATGGATCTAATATTTTGTATGGCTGTTATTCTCCTTAAAGATCTATTCAGAAGCAAATCTTTTTCAAATACACCTTATCCTCATTTTGTGGATAGTTTAAAATTGTATAGCTCAAAAAAATCTGAAAGCACAATTACAAATTGTTAAAACTTTCACAGATGATATAAGAATGACATTTGTTCTTGACAAATGTGCAAAAGCAGTAAAAAAGAAAAAAAGCTGCAGCACCAATAAAATAGAATCTGGAGACAATAATGTGATATAAAGGAAATTGAGCAGAGGGTAATATATATCTGGGAATAGATGAAGAACTGGCAATAAAACATGAACAAATAAGAACAAAGCTTAGTAAGGAATGTTTCAGAAGACTAAAGCTAATATTGAAAACTGGCTTGTCATCTGGCAATAAAGTCCAAATCAACATGTTCTTCCTGTTCTAACTTACACCTTTGATGTTCACGATTGGCCCCTAACAGCACTGAATCAGTTGGACAAGGACACAAGAAAAATGCTTCAAACTTATCAAATAATATATAAAAAACAGTCTGAACCAGGATTTTGCATCCCTCACTCTGAAGGAGCTAATAGACCGCTTGTAAATTGACTGCATTTATAGGTTTGCAATCATGGTACAGTATACATATTTGCAGACCTCATCAGATCTAAACATAATGAAATCTATAACGTTTAATGAGAAGAAGCCAAAGAGGACATATTTGCTTATGTTAGCAGTAGTATTTCAAAAAGGGATGGTAATGATAATTAGGCCGAAAATAAATGAGAATCAGAAAGCAACTGATAGTGCCTAAAAACAAAAGAAAACCAGAGAAAAGGACCAAAGAAAATGAAAGAAAATATAGTAACAAGTATAGAACTATTAGAGATCAACCACATGTTGACCAAGATTTGATGTAGAAATGGTTAGGAAGCAGAGTATAAATCAAAAGACAGAATGATAATAATAGTGGTCTAAGAGAGTCGGCTACACACACATTGTTCACAAAGTCTGTTGAAAAAGTGGGAGAAACAAACAAATGCAGATTATGTAAAACAAAACTAGAAACAGTTGCACATCTCATTGCTAGAGCTGTGATACACTCATGCCTGAAGGTCGGTGTGACAAAGGGAAATACTGCCAGCCCAGCCATCTGGAATTTTGTAAATAATTCTATGTCATTTGTGAATATTGATATGATTAATAAAGAAGTGTGTGTAAAACACTGAGCTAAAATGTAACCGTAGCATGCTCGAGTCAAAAAGAACAGGAATGTACCTGCAGTATTTTGACTGTTTAGATGTGTATGTTTAATGGAAACTGGAACACAGGAGGCTAACTTGAAAGAAAATAGCTGAAATAGTTGAAAATAGTTGAAATTAAATTGTTTCATAACCATGAAATAAAAGAGACGTTATCTGCCAGTATCAGTGCAGTAGCAGACACAGTATCTATAGCTAGAATATTTTTGTATTGTTTTGAAAGAGAAATAATTACTAGGTTAAGATGTAGAAGTATTTTATTGTTTTATGACTTCCAGGATCTGCAAACATCTGGGAGATATGTATTTTCACAGGGAGATGCTAAAATTCTGTTAGTTTCTGACAAAGAGGGTTTAGCTTGGGAGCTGAAGTCAGGTGACAAAAAGTGATGCCATCCAAGCTAACCCAGCAGTAATATTTTATATTAACTTAAGAACTCTGTCAGAGAGAGACTGTGCATTTTGTCTTTTACCTAACAACATCAGCTGGAAACATCCACTCATCTCTGCACTTGCCTTGCTGTAAGTTTTTATGGCATAGTAATTCTTTTAGATTCAGATAGGAATATAATAAAGTGTAGCTTAGATGTTTTCTTTATTTATTTGAGACTGTCCTGCAATGCTGTTTTAAATATTTTCTGTGATTTTGAAATCTAATGTAACTTTTATTGTTTATTATTAAATATATTTAAACATATCTTTGTGGCTGATATTTGTGAGACATATGTAAGCTCTCAGAGTATTTGCATATCTGTTTGGTGATACTGTGCAGGCCACTCTTAAATAGCCTTGCTTTTGGTTAGACTACCATTTGGATTAATAGTAACATTACACGGTAGGATTTGACACCCTTTGTTAAGGGCCTTAAAGTAGCCGATAAGTAGTGGTTGGTGGCAATGGGAACTACCTTATAGTCTGGGCAGAAGGGGTCATAGCTAGTAAACCTGTGCCAGATTTCCTAGGAATGTGTGTGTGTTTGTGTGTGTGTGTGTGTGTGTGTGTGTGTGTGTGTGTGTGTGTTTATATATAAATCAAATCTCAAAGAGTAAGTGTGTCAGCTATTTGGGCAAGGACATGAAGCACTGCTTGGACATTGAGGGTACTGGAGATCTTGGTTGGGCCACTCAGCTGAGATCTCAACCCTGTAGCTGTACCAGTGGGGTGTCTTATTAGGCATCTAGAGAAACCAGCCCCAGACTGACTGTTACCTCTGTGTGCTCTTAAGGGAAATTGCACTTTAATGTGTGTGTGTACTTATCCTCCCTGTGTGTACATTCCACATTGTTGCCAGTGGTGAGGACTTAGGCTGTTTGATTACTGTCCAGTGCAGTGGCTTCACGGTCGGTATACTAAAAGGAACATACAATGACATCTTTACTGTCCTAGTATTACTGATAAGACCTCTCCGACCCTTCTATACTGACCTGCTGACATCAATAAGAACCATTATCAAGTATGACCATATATTTTCTTTCACAGTCTCAAAGAAAAGTACAGTGCCCCACTTCAAATGACTGTGCCACACAACACAAACAACCTATGAAATTCCACTGTGCCACCTACAGACATTGCTTTGAATGTTTTCATAATTCTGTTATCCTAATTCCTAAATTATTTCACCAAAGTCCAGTGTCAGTGGTGCAACAGGCTGCCCACTCACCTTTCTGCAGAAGGCTGTGGGTTCTAGTCCCACACCAGGTAGATTGATTGTTGACACTGCAGTACAGCATAAGCAGGGTGCTGCTGTCTGGCATGTGCTGTCCTTTGGATGAGACATTAAACCAATATCCCATCTACTTGAGTTGGTGGAAGCCTCTTCCAGGAATTAGTGGAAACAAGGTACAGAAACTTATTTGGAATGGGGTTCAAAACCCATCATGGGAATCAAAGACACACACACACACACACACACACACACACACACACACACACACACACACACACACACACACACACACACACAATCATGCTCATGTGGCATGCTCATGTATGGGCAGTATAGAGGCTGGTCATTTCCCCTATGGCACATCTTTGGTCGGTGGGAGATAAGCACAATACTCAGCAAAAGCCGACATTGCACAAGGAGGAAGTATAGACTCATAACAGAATGCACTGCAGTCTCCACCTATGAACTAAAATGGAAAATCAGGTATTAGATGGCAACAATATGTACTAATTGTGATTTTCTTTATTAGTGTTAATAAAGCCTTTCTCAAAATTCAGAACAGTGTTTTTTACTTCCATTCTTCAACTACTTTGTGCTTAAGTATAATCTTGCCACAAAAAGTACCATGTGTCTCTTATTTTGGGTTGCATGTATCTGTTTTCTGACACTGTATTAATAAAGTGTGGGGCACTTTATTCATTTTGTTTTAATACTGAGAAATCATGTTGCATTCTTTCCAGTTCTAGTCTACAAAATGAATGAGACTTTTTTTTTTTGAATTCTGCTTTTCATGTGACAGGAAGCACATGGGGCAGACATTTCTCACTGCTATTAATAAAGATGTTTGAATTTATAACCCTGTCAGCCACTGACATCTCTTGCAACAGTTTCAAGTGGGTCACTTTCCTTTCAGTATCACTTGTGCGGAGGGAGGACAATGGCACTACATTTATCTTTGTAACACAGAACTAAAAAATGAACCCCTCGTATTTTATTCTAACATATGTCCGTGGTATTATCCTTAATACCATTTCTTAAGGGGCACAAAATCTCTGACTGTTTAACTCGAGCAAAACATGCAGAATGATGGCTGCTGTCTTGTCATCTGAGAAAAATGCAATATATTTTGCTCATTATGATAATGGAATGGCATAGCAGATGAAATGTATGCAATTCCAAGGGCATAATATATACCTCAATTGTGGTGACAGTCACAAGGTATAGAATACCCTTTTACCCTCATCTAGCTGCATATTCTCATTGTACTACATAAGATGGACTGCAAAAGCAATGCAAAATAATATAGCATAACTACTTTGCAATGCTTTAAGGAAATAATTATGAGTGAGTGCCCTTATATATTTTATTCAAACCAGTGAGTGTCCATGGTTTCTTCTATGGAGAAAACATCTAAATAATCAGATTCAATAAAAAGGCAGCAATAGGTTTCAGTGTTATGACGTCCGGCTTCAGTCCTGTCTTCTCACATTTGGTGTGGAATTGACATATTGTCTCTTCAGTTATGTGGGTTTATTTAAATGTTCTTCCATGTCTGAAAACTGGAAATGGTTCTAGAAGGATCGACCATAACTCAAGTAAGCAGGGAGCCCAGTGTATATAAAAGTGCACATAACACAGTGTTATATCAGTCCTAGTCTATGTCAGAAAACTACATTTTAACATTCACATCTGAAACTCTAGAACAAAAGAGTTGGAAGTAACAATTCACCATAAAGCACTATAACATGCATTTCATGTGCCTGCAGGACAATACTGATCTGCACATAGTGTGACATGTACCATAGTAATGGAATGATTGTTTTTTTTCTTTCATTCTTAGCATCTCTTTCTGAGTACCTTCTTTATTGTGTCTTTTATATAAAATGTGTGTTTTATACTTTATATATATATATATATATATATATATATATATATATATATATATATATAGTTGGCATTATTACATTTCTGTATGTTAATAATTTTATCTACTTACTTTTGACAAGACTTTTTTCTTTTGTCATTGATTGGTGAAAATATGTTTTCTGAGGTAAGATGGAACAGAACAAACTGCATATGGTAGCTCTGAATTTTTATTTCTTTTCAAAAACAGCTATTGTATTGTAGTTTCCAATTACGAAGGGTTCTAAAGGTCTCCAGGGTCTGGGAAGGTGGATCTATTCTTTACCCATCTATTTTTCTGGTTCATGCACCAGTAAAATACATCCCTTAAAAATAGGTCATATCGACTCATGTGGCTGCTGGAAGTAAGTAGCTCAGTGCTATTTATGACAGCAGAAAATTCTGCTGCGTGAGCGTTTAATAATATTTTGGGCAAAATGCTCTTCCTCTGTAATGACAGAGGACTGGGCTTATCTCATGTCCTTTCCAAATGTAAGATACCTGAGAGTGAAGTCTGCCCAAACCAATCACAGCATTTCCTTTTGTAATATCACACAGTGACACAAACTGCACAGACTCTACTTCTTAGCATTTGCAAAGAAATCAATACATAACACCAACAGCTCTCCCTTAGAACTATATTTCTAAATGGATTTAATTGATCTCTAAATAAGAGGTAAAACAAAGCTTAAATGAATCACATTTTTCATGGGGAGATTGCTTAGCATATAGAAATGTAGCTCATAACTCACGAACACAGAAAATGTACATATTGCTTCCTCTTTTATCCATTTCATACCAGGCAGCAAGGTTACAGCTAGCTGCTTCCATAAAGGTTTGAAATAACAGCCGTTTGTAACATAAGAAGACACGATACCACTAGCAATTCATGGTGCTATAATTGCCTTTATAAAAATAGCAAGCTCTTTAGTCTTGCATGCTGCTTTTAAAGCAGTACTAATTTTGCAATGAGATGATCTTGTAGCTCAAACCAGGATGGCCAGATAAGAATGACTGAGGAAACATTTCTTTCTTCATTTGTAATTTCTGTCTCTTTTAGCATAATTATATTGCAGGGGGCAAATGTTCACCTTGGTCCAATCCTGCTGCTTGTGCTTTCATTCTAATATTATATGTGGGAGTAAATTAAAAGCAAATCATTGACATGTAAAGCTGATCACCCTGACCTTGAGATTAGGAAGTCTGTCTCTTGATCTCACAATTATCAACAGTCATAGAAAAAGAGAAGGCATACACACAGTCCTAATTAAAGTGTCACTGAAGCAAAAACATGAACAGCACTTGCTGGCAATGTTTAAATGGCTGTTCAGTTATTTGACAGGGTGTGCTGGTCTCATGTTCAGATCTCTGCCCTTTCTATGTCTTGAATGCGCTCTCAAAAAACCCTTAAAAACAAATATTAGATATATTTCTATTTTGAGTAATTTATTCTTCAGTTATAAATTATGATGACAGAAAAAGGCCAGCAGTCCATGCATTGTGTCCATTTTCAGTAATATGTACAAACTTCATTTCATAAAGGGTGATAGTTCATTACTGTGGAGTCATAGGTTCATAGGTAAGTACTAAAGTATCTACCCTTGCAGGCAATTTTAAGCCTAGTCAATTTCCCTTTCAGTGCTAAAATTACCCTATCGTGTTTGGTGTTGGATAGACCTTTCCCATCTCATTGTTGATAATTATATATTACCACTAGTGAGAAAAACTGGGATCACACCATAGATAATATGAGGGGATCTGTGCATGAGACAAAGCATTTAGCAACAGCCTCTGTTTGTTAGTGGTAAGGGAGTAGTCCTGGGGTAAAATTTCTATTATCTATCCATATATCCAAATTGCATTTGAATATGGACAGGGATAAACTTTGTTTTATGTGGATGGGAAGTCTGTTCCAGAGCAGTGGTATCCTCTGTGTGATATAACTGTCCCTCCAAAGCATTCTGTTGATTTTGCTAAAGAGGTTTAGATCCCTGGACCAAATATTTCTGATACCATTTGACATGCTGATGTGAAGTAAGTCCATCAGTTTGGGATCAGAGTGTGCCTTGTATATCAGACTCAGGTCACCTCTTTGTAGTCTGCAGGATAATGAGTGCTGTGACAGGGGTTTGAGGAAGTCCATGTAGAACATATTGTTTAGGCCTTGTATTCTCTTCTGTATCCTGTGTTCCAGTTGTTGCATTTGTCTGGGCAGATACATGCCAGAGGGGGCACTGCATTCAATGATGATGGCTGAGTAAAACAAGGACAATGACATATCTATATCTAGTCACAATTCCTTTGTTTGTAAGCTACACAATATAGATGGACTGTCTTATGACAGTGGACACATGTTGGTCAAAAGTAAAGTCATTGTCCACATACGTTTTCAAATCGGAAACAACTAGGTCAACTCTCAGGGGCATGTTGTCATTGTGGTAGTTATCTGGGATAGACAAGTTCTGAAAGAATGATGATGCATTTTTTGGTATTCAGTTTCAACACATGATTTTGACAGTAGTGATTTGTTTAAGAAAAACCTTCCTGCAGGATGGCTAAGTCATTTGTGATTCAGTAATAGCTTCTAGCTTGCAGTCATCTATAAGTTACATCAGCCAGAACCCTTTGGTATTGACTTTTACTTATTAGAAGTAGATGCCAAACAGGAAAAGTCCCAGCACAGAGCCTTGGGAAAATCCAGTAATGACTTTTTTCTCTGTGAAAGTTACTTCCTCTGTTTTGATCTCCTATGTCCCATCAGTGAACCTGTTGGCAATGCAGTGTGAGATGTAGGAGCTTATTGCCAGTTTATTTAACTTTTCTGCTATGCCAAAGAGGTGGATTGTGCCAAAAGCTTTGATCAGGTCAAGGTAAGCAGTGTGTATGTTGTTGCCTTCATGCATTGCTTTGGTGACTAATCCAAACAGAGAGGGGCTCAATGTTTGGAGGTTCCCAATGTATTTTTTGATTAGTTTCATGACAATTGCTTCCATGACTTTGCATACATGCTAGGTTAAACTTATGGATCTGTAATTACCTGGGTTTGTGGAAGGTTTCCCCTTATGAAGGGGAATGACTGTGGCTGCTCTCCATTTGCTTGGTACAGTACCTGCATGGAGGCTAAGGTTGAACAGTGTTGTTGTTGGAAGGTGACCAAATCATGCTACATACTATATAAAATGCATGCTGGAATATTGTTAGGAGCCATCAGTGCAGTATGTGTAGCTTCTGATAGTGCATTAAGGACTCCGTCTTGTGTGATGGCTGGAGCAAGCTGGTTTCAGGTATATCTTGTGGGATAGAAAGATAAAAGAGAGAAGTAAAGTTTGAACTGAATTTATTGGCCAATAGGATAGCTATATCTTCAGCCTCCATGTATATGACATCATTCACAATAAGCTCAGTGCATTGCCGCTTGTACTTCTGAGATTATGAACTGATAAAAACCCTGTGATTGTCTTTCACTTGGGTGGCTATTTTAATATTAAACCTGGCTTTGGTGGATTTTATTAATCTCCTGAGTTGCTTGTTTATTTCAACAACAATGGCTCTATCATTTTATGAATTACTCTTTTTAATTTCTGTCAAAATTCCCTTCCATTTATTGTAAAGCTGGTTGATATTATGGTTCCACCAAGAGAGGCTTGCTTCTCAGGTTTGCCATTCAGAGCAAAGTTGCATCTATGCAGCTTTTTACATGCCAGTATAGTGTGGTGGTGTATATTTCTGCATATTTAGTGGTTAACTGAGATTGGTGGGGATTTGAAGCATGCCAGTGTGTTAATTAGAACTACATAGTTTTTTTAGAGAATTTTCCAAAGGTATCTTAGGTGGAAAGTGTCGTTCATTTTTTGTGCATTAAGAAGATAATGAGGTTTGGGTGTTCATTTAAGTAATTTTTTTGTATACAGGCAGATCAGGATGGATGGCAGGAACATTGAACTTAAATGAACTATCTAACTACTACATACTTGCATGCTCTCACTGTAGCTGCTCACTCAAAATGGCACTCTTGCTTGCACATGCTCAGTACTTATATGCACATGCCCACTGACTGGAGTGCTTCTTAAAGGTGTATCACAAACTCTGATCTGCATCCTCCATCTTTACAGAGCTGGCTCATATAAACAATGACATTTCAATAGACATGCAATTATGCAGACAATAATAAAGTAAAACAACAGCCATGTGCAGGTTGTTGTGTATTTGGAACTAGGTTTCAAGATATGACCTGATCTCCTGACATAATAGTTAGGACTGGGTTTAGCAAGAGGGAAAGTCACTGGGAAATATTCTGCTTGAGGAGTCTAGGGGATTTTCTCAGGAATGGGGATTGCTGATGGAATGTCCTCTGTAACAGGAACATTGGACAAGTCACTATGAGAACTAGAGTCTGTCATGGGTACGATCCTGTAACACTGGTTCGGACACTGGTAATGAATGCTTCCAATTTCATCTGAATTCAATTCCTTGTGATTCCACAATGTATGATCTTGGGTACTGACACAATTTTTTTCACAAATCCAATGCAATCAAAACCTTTTGATGTCTGCAGCCTCACTATCTTCCATTTTTTCAATGAACTGAATGGTTTGCTGGTTTTATTATAGTAAGACTTATGGGACAAATGCTTCTTCAACAGTTGGGTTTTCACTGCTTTGTCATTTATGGCACATGGAACCAATAAATTACTGCTGATCAGTAATGTAGTTCTGGTTTATCTCAACATACGTCTCTGGGCAGGTGAGCCAAGATGTTTATCAAAAGGAATATTTCTGAGATTTAAAAAGTTAAGAGAAACATTGGTATCGCCATGTCTGGATTTCTCTAACAGTTGTTTTGCACTTTGAACTGCACTTTCAGCCACGCCATTGGACTGAGGGTTTTAGGATTACTTGTAATATGAAAAAAAGTCCCACACTTCTCCAAATTTCTTCAACTTCTGACTTGTAAACTGTGCACCATTGTCATAAATAACACTGTGCAGACTACCATGGACAGAAAAATGTCACTTCAACTTAGTAATGACAGTACTGGAAGTAATGTTGGGAAGTAGGTCAATCTCGAACCAATTTGCATAAGAGTCTACTAACACCAAATAATGTTGACCATTCCACTCAAAGATATCTGTGGCTACTGTCGACCAAGGTAGTTCAGGAAAGTGGCTTAACTGAAGTGATTATTTCTGTTGATGTGAATTTGTACTATTAGATACTAAACAAGATGAGAGTAATTTCTCAATATCTCTTGACATAGAAGACCAAAATATTAGACCCCTCTCCCTTCTTTTGGAAGAATCAGTTACTGAGTGGCCACAATACAAAATCTTAATGAACTCTTGCTGCAAGGACTTAGGAACCATCACTTCAGAACCTTTCATGATGATACTATTGCCTGACAAAATCTCATCTCTGTATGGAAAATAAGGTTGCCCTTCTACTGGTAAACAAGATTGCTTTGAAGGCCATCCTCGACTGATAAAGAGGTTTACCTTCTGGATAATTGGATCTGAAGCTGTGTGAGGTCCGAGCTCATCAAGATGTGTGTAAGAGAAATTTCTCACTTCCATTACCTTAAAATCAAGTTGCTCATTGTTATGCTGTTCTGTGGTTTTTCTGTGTGATCTTGATAAGGTATCAGCAAATATAGAAGATTGCCTTTTGTGTAAACAACATTGAAATTGTACTTCTGCAATCTGAGCATAATACTTTGCCATCTGGCAGAAGCTGTATGCATAGATTTTCTCAAATTAGTGACTAAAGTTTGGTGATCAGTTTTGATCTGGATAGGTCGACCATAAATACAATCGTGAAACTTCAAACATACAAACACAATTGCCAAAAGCTCTTTCTCAATCTGTGCATATTGCATCTAAGTTTGGGTAAGAGTTCTCGATGCATAGGCTACTGGTCTACCCTCTTGAAGACTGCACCTAGACTAAACTGAGAAGCATCACAGGAAAGAGTAACTGTTTTGCGAACACTGTTGTAGCTGATATTTGGTGGGTTGGAAATTTTTTGTTTCAGGACATCAAATAGTCTTTGGTGCTGTTCTGACCATGACCAAATAACATCTTTGTGTGTCAGCTCTCTTAACGGTGCTGAAAGTAGGCTTAAAAATGGAATAAACTTACCTAGATAGTTGACCATGCCAAGAAAATATTGTAGGGCTTGAACATTGTCTGGAGGTGGCATCTTGAGAATTGCTGTGTGTTTTGAAGGATCTGGTCATAAGTCCAAACTGGTAAACAAATGATCAACATAAGTAATTTCTTGTAGCCTGAACTTGAACTTCTGAAGATTCAGCTTAAGATTCACTTCATGTGTTTTTACCAGAACTTTCCTGAGGTTTCCATCATGTTCAACTTCACCAGTGCCTGCTACTAGAATATCATCTACTATAATAGCACAGGAATAGCCAGAAAAAATGTGCTCCATCGCATGCTGGAAGACTTCACTGACAGAATTTATTCCAAATGTCATTCTCAGAAATCCATATCTTCCAAATGGCATACTGAATGTGGTTAACAGTGAAGATTTTTGGTCAAGCAAAATTTTCCATAATGAACTTTTTGCATCTAAGACAGAAAAAAACATCAGCATTTGGCATGAGAACATCGATCTCTTCAACTGTCCACATTGGATGATGAGGCCTTTTAATGCTTTGTTCAGATCTCATGGATCAATACATATTCTAATATCATCTGAGCTTTTCTTATGAGCTATCATCATGGAAGATACCCATTCAGTAGGTTCTTCTACTGGTCATATTTCTCTTAGCTGCACCATTTTGTCTAGCTCGACTTTGACTCTGTTTTGCACAGCTACTGGAACCTTCCGTGCTGGTCTGACAACTGGGCTGAACTCTGGGTTTAACTTCATAGAGTACACAGCTGGTAGCTTGCCTAGTTTATCTGCAAATATATCAGTATACTCAGAACAAATAGTTTGGGCAAAACTGGAGCTGTTGCCATGTAGGCTTACATAGTAAATCTCTTCATTAAGGCCTAATAATGACTGCACATGTCTTTTGACTATGAAAAATTACAAGTTATATCTGTTCCCAGCAGAATAAAATGAAAGTACTACTGAACCTTTGGTCAGAATCTTTTCACCACCATAAGCAACACACTTCGCACACTTTGTGAAATCAAGATGTTCTGCAGCTTTTACTCTAGCAAACATTTCTGCTGACATAACATTGCACTTTGAGTCAGTATCTACTTTGAGATCTATGGGACTCCCATTAATCCAAACAATACAAAAGATTTCATTCTTTCCCCACAAATCAACTACATTGACTGTTTCACCAAGCACATACACACCATCAACATAAAAAGTAGGGTTGCAGCCTTCTAATTAATCAACTTGCCTCTTGAAATGCCCTCTTTTAATAAAAGAATGTGCCTTCTTTGATTTACAAAATCTTTTGAAATGATTCCACTTATTGCAAGAATGACACTGCTGACCAAAAGCTAAGCACTTTTTTCTTTTGGGTATATGATTACCAGCACAATTATGACAGTTGACTATGAAGCTGGGTGGAGCCACATGTTTTGAGATTGCTGACTCACCCTTATGCTTCACTGAGCAAGCCCGGGAATTTGCTGGAAAGTCAGGGGTTTCCCAGAGACTGTTACAGGACCTGCAGTAGCTGCCATGTGCTTGGACCAGTTTCCTTTAACCACGTGCTGCATATTATCAACATGAGCCTTGTCACTGTGCCTTCCACAACTATTCAAATTTGTAATCATACTTGTGTGCCTTTCCATAAGCTCATATATCTGACAAATCTCAATGGCCTTATTCAAAATTAAATTACTGTCTCTAAACAGAATCTTTCTCACTGTATTATTATTAATACCACACACAAGCCTGTCTTTTATCAACTCATCTCTTAAATCACCATATCTACATATTTTAGCCTTATTCTTAAGTCAGTTATATATGCTGCAGAAGGTTCACCAGGCTTTTGATCCCTTGTGTAAAATAAGTGCCTCTCCATTATAGTATTCATTTGGGGGTTACACATTCTTCTAAATTTACATTTTAAGCACTCAGGGTCTTCCAGCGTTTCAGCCGGTACCACAATATGGTGGTTTTCCCCATCCCCTCCAAACACAGCATGTGCATAAACAAATGCACGCTTTCTTTCAATGGACTCTGAACCAGCTAAATTAAGTAGCATGAATGTTTTTGTACATGCATCTTTAACAGAAAAAGCGACCTGTATGAAAATATCATATTCCTGCTCAATCTCCAATTTTTTTGCAATATTGTTATCAAACACAAGTGGTGCAGGTCTGCAAAATCATTCTGCCCTTCCCACAGAATATAGTAAAACACAATGTGAAATGGCCCTTGTAATTATGTACGAACATTCACACACACACAGTATTTAAAATAATATTCAAATGCACAATAAACTCTTTGAAATTCTGTACTCTGTGAAATATGCTTTTTAATAACTGGACTTTGTGAAATTTTCTTTGAAATGACCATACTTTGTAAAATAACTGCACTATAATACTGCACACACTTGCAAACACTTTGTACACAGGATATTTTGAATATATTTAGTTAATACAAAAAAGTAGCACATAGTGAAAAAATACATTAATTTTCCACTTTTTGTACATTTTATGCGATTCAGATATTGTTTCCAATGTTTCATAATTATTTCAATTATTTTTATCAATATGCCACAGTTTCAGACATTTTATTTAATAAGAAATTTGTTTTGAGTGTTCTGAGAGCTTTGTTTAATATTTGCATGAAAATAAATCATATAAACAAGTTTTAGTACCTGGAATTCATTTCTGACCAGTTTTCTGAGTTGTTTGAGCAGTAGGGATGATCCACTGCTATATATTCCTCCAACTTTAACTGGTTGCCGCATGGCTGTAACTCTAGATCCCATTCTGACACTATATCACTTGTCTTATGTGCAATAAGAAGACAATGAGACTTGGGTGTTCCTTTGAGCATTTTATTGCATACAAACACATCAGGATGGATGGCAGGAACATTAAACTTAAAAGAACTATCTAACTTACTGACTGACTACATATTTGCATGCTCTTACTCTGCCTGCTCACTCAAAAATGGCAATCTTACTTGCACGTGCTCAGTACTTATATGGAAGTGGTAACTCACTAGAAAGGTTTTTAAAGGTATGTCACACATTCTGATCTACAGAAAGTGCTTCTGGTTTCAGTTTTATTTTGAAGGAGTCAACTTTATAGGTGGACCTAACAAGTGATGAAGATATGCAAAGGATGGGGCAAGATGCCCACATATTAGTAAGGGCAAGATCTAAGCTGTCATTTCCCCTAGTGGGTATTCTGACTAATTGTTTCAGGGCATTTGCATTGATAAAGTCTAGTAATTTCTGTACTTGTGTACTAGTGATGATATAGGTTTCCAAATCAATAGCTGGATAATTTAGATCACCTTGGAAAATGGTATTAGTTTTAATACTAGTTCCTATAGATAGGTCTTGCTACTTCCTTGGGTCATAGAGGGAGGTATATAGCTAGCTAATATATGGCACATGACTTTTCTGATGATTATTTGGACATGGAGAGGCTCTAGTGCATAATGCTACTTTACCAATCTTGAAGAGAGTCTCTTCTGGATGATGATTAATGCAACTTTTTTGTTTCTGTGCTATAGTACAGTTGGTCTAAACATGTTGTGTGTGTGTTATAGTCCCCACATAGCTGGAGTGCTTTTCACCATTTTAAACTATGTCTCAGCCCCTACATAGATGTGTATGTCCTCTAGGGTGAGGAGGGCTTGCAGGCAGGGGATTTTCTTTTTAGGCTCCTAGCACTGATCAGTAACACTTCCATGTTTTCATTTGTTTGCTTTCTTCATTATGTTGATAGTTTTATCTTGCTGGTAATATCTAAAAAAGACAATATGAGGCTGGACAATATCACTGTCAATAATCAAATCCTTGTGGGGGGCAGATGAAGGCCATTCCTGGAGTAGGAGCATGGTCTGCTGATCATGTCCTCCAAGGCTAAGTAATATTAGAATCCTTCAAATGAGACCAAAACTTAGCCAATTATAGAAGTAATTTATTTTTTTTCCTCATACAGTGTCACTATCCTTGGAGAAGCTAGAATGTTGCTAAATGCTAGGCACATACTTGCATGGGAGACATAGTCTGAGAGTTCCATATTATCTTTCTTCATATAGTCCAGGGAGGTACATGAAGTCACCGACACAAACATGCTATGGCAGAATCATGACTGTATCTGTTGTTTAAGGAATTGTGTGATCTGACAGAAAAGCAACTAACCATCACTCTTTCCTTGCTCACCTTGGTAAGAGGTACATCTGTAAGTCTTACTATGGAGTCATCTAGAACTAGAATGTATGGTTTGGTGGCTGCCAGCATTATTGGCTCATTATCCATGGTTTTATGGCTCCTTGTGCTGTGGCAGGAGGCAGTCTTAAATCCCTCAGTGTGGTTTGTGCCAGTGCTGTGTTTTGGACGCCTTTGAGGTTTAGGCAAATTAACCTTTAGGACCTCAGCATATGATGGATTATGTGTACTGTGATGGCCTTAGTGAAGAGTGGTATGTGGTGTACTGCTGAAAGTTTTGGTGTTTAAGTTTACTGTGTGTGAGATTTTTGCTTCCAAGTGCATTGTATATGTATATCTCTCACACACTATATTACTGTTTGAGTAGTAGAACCGAGTCTCAAAATATCCATCGCAAACAGGCTAGTTGCAGAAGTTGCACTGAAGTACATCTTCAAGGACTTGTGTGATCTGGCACTATACAAGCAAAAAACCATCACTCTTTTCTTGCTAAGCATGGTAAAAGGTATACCACAAAATGTAAAGCCGCTAAGAAAAAATGGTGACTGAAAACTAAAACAAGTTTAAAAACAAAAAAGGGCACCAAAACATGACCGAAGAGCTCAAAAGTACAAACCAAAATCAAGTATATAGAGCAATAACAAACTTTAATAAGACTGTTACATGCTTTCCCATTATAAACACTTTTTCAGATCAAATTACAAACACAGAAAAGAAATACATTTAAATCGTATCAGTTCAAACATTTAACAGCCAATCAGATATAAAGTATCACTTTCATTCATATAATAAGTGTTGCATGAAGTGCATTCACCAATGATGTTGCAAATGACTCATGCATCTAAAACTGCACAAATATTAAAGGTATAAAACCCAGAAAATGTCCTGTCATACAACGTCATATAAATAAGTCACTAAAAATACATAAATGCCTACCAATTCACTATCTTATATCATAAACATAAAACAATAACACATATAACCACACAATAACATTAAAGCCTATCTAAAGAGACTCTGTGACTTCAACATAATGGCATATATTCATTCAGGTCCGACCCTCTATCTGCCATTAAGGAAATAATCCAATGGGATTCAGATTCCTCAGTCATATTACCAAAATCCCTCAAACATCAAACATCCAGTAGTAAACAACCTATTAATGACCAAAAACCTAAACTGATGGGAGTCTCCTTCATTAACAGCATATTTTTCATGGGAATTACATTTATTCCATTTCCATATATGATATAGATGTTCACTCATTCTCTGTCTTAAGGACCTATTAGTTTTGCAAGTATAAAAAGAACTACAGAGTATGCAATAGGCAAGATAAACAAGCTCAGTTGTAAAACAATCAGGAGTTTCAAACAATTTGAGTTTCATCACTAATTTTAATAATTCACAATTCTTCTCAATAATTACACATACCCTGTAGGAGTCCTTATTAAAAGTAGTGCTGAAACTCAAATTTCTATAATCGCCATCAACTTATTGCATTTTTATTGTATTTTTATTGCATTTTTATTGCATTTAATCATTGTTACACCATCATTTCATACTTTTTAATTACTATGAATACCACTGTAGTATGACTCTCTTGCTTTAAATTTTAATGGATTTATGTTAGTTAGTTAATTAGTTGTTGAGGTTATTTAAGTGCTGGGTGGACTGTATGAATTTATTCTGAGGGAGTCCTTACAGGAGGAATGAAAACACTTAACTGTGGTTTACAATAAAATACATCACGTTTTCAAGTGTGAACTGTGGCTGATGTCCTTACTTCTTGAGGCATACAGTTTGTGGTTTGGATTTGTTTGTACAACAATCAGCCCTAATTTTAAATATTACTTGACCACTGTGTCTGGATGTTTAAAATAGTTAGTGCTTTCAGTCAGATAGCAATAACCACAATGACCACAAGGAAATATACCCAAAGCAACCTCATTTATTCAGGGATGACCATTACTTGAAGGGTAACATAAAAATCTTTTCAACAAACATTTATTCATGTAATTAAATCTAGGGTTTGGACCAATACAATTCCTAATCCTATCATCAGTCAATAAAATAGACCATTGTTTCCTAAATATTTCCGTGATCAACTTAGAATTGCTACTATAATACATGGGGACCATAACCTCTGTCCCATTAAAGGAAGACCTCACCCCAAGTCTTTGTTCAGAAGAAGAAAATAGGGTCTAGATCTGGTCTGTCTCGTGGACAGACCAAAGACTAAACAATCTTCTAACTCCCTAGAATGGTAACCCCTACCAATCAATCCTTTCTCAAAGCATCCAAATCCCATAGAAACTGATCTTCCTGCACATTCAGCCTAGAAGTTTGCATGCTCTAAATCTTAACAACATTCTGAAAAATGTGTTTAGGGTGCATGCTAGTTCTATGTAACAAAGAACATTTATAACAATATTTCCTATAAAGGCTAGAGGTAAAAATAAGGTTGGGTTCCCTACAAACCTTAACATCTGAAAACTCGATAACAGAGCAAGAATATTTAACAAAAAAAACCTATGGAAGCGTGTAGTACCACACAAAAATTCTACCAAACAATCTGACTCTGGAGTACCTGTCCACAATAAAAATATATCGTCGATGAATCAATGATAAATCTTAATGAAACATTTATATCTGTCAGATGGAAAACCCACCTTATGCTCCCATTGTGCCATTACCATATTGATGTAGTTATTGGCAGAAAAAGTGACCATAGCTATGCCAGCTTTCTGTAGGTAGTAAGCACCATTAAATGCAAAAACATTATTCACAAGAACCATTTTGATATTTTCTTTATTTTAATATTATTTTATATTTTATTATTTTATATTTTATTATTCAATTTTATTATTTAGTTATTTATTTATTTTTAATTTCTTATCTGCACTTGGTGCAGGTTATTTGAGTCTCAAATGTCAAATGTCTAAAATGTCAAGAATCTCAATGGCAACACCCAGATTTGCTCTGAGTTACAGCACAATGGCATTAAAATGACAGAACCAACTGATATTGCCAACATCCTGGCAGATAGGTTCAGTGCTAATTTACCCCCCTCACCCCCTAAAGGGTCCATATCTATACAGAAAGAATGCAGAGTATCTGTAATCACAACTATGCAGGTAAAAGCTGCACTTTCTAAAGCCAAAAACACAGCATCCATGGGACCGGACAACATCCCAGGCTGCATTTTACATGAACTTCAGAACAAACCGGCTCCCCACCTAAGCACCATGTTCAATCATAGCCTCACATCAGCCTTTGTGCCCACTGAATGGCATACAGCAACAGTTATCCCACTCCACAAAGAGGGACCACCACTGATCCTGGGAACTATCGCCCTATTACCCTGATGAGCCCGGTCTGCAAGGCCATGGAACGTATCATAATGGAACTCATAAACAAAGACTTTGGTAACCTCCAAACTCTGGATCCCACCCAGTTCGAGTTTGTGAAAGGCAGATCATGCCTCCTGAACCTGATCGACTTCTTTGAGGCAGTCACCAAAGCCGTAGATGAAGGTAAGGTGGTTTATACAGCCTATCTTGACCTCACCAAGGCTTTCGACACCATCCCCCATTCTGGAATTATAGTTAAACTCACTAAACTAGGTATAAATCCTTATGTCACAAGATGGGTTGCCAACTGGCTCACTGGCAGAACCCACACTGTAAAAGTTGCACACTCCAAATCTGATCTCAAACCAGTGACAGGTGGAGTACCACAGGGTTCAGTCCTGGAACCTCTACTGTTTGGTATCTACTTCTCTGAAGTACAGGCTAACACAGAAGGCCTCTGGCTAATGAAGTTCGCAGATGACTGCAAACTAGGAACAAAAGTCAAGTCTCCAAATGATGTGGAAATCCTAAAGAAGGGCCTCGCTGAGAAAGATGCCTGGATTCAGAGCCATGGCCTCAAGCTCAATGCCAAAAAGTGCAGTGTCATCCCCTTTGGTAAAAACTCTGCACCCATGAACTACTACATAGACAGCAGTCTACTTAACACTGAATGTGTGATAAGAGACCTTGGGACCCAGGTGGACAGTACTCTGTCCTTTGATAGTCACATCGCCACAGTAGTCAGGAAGTCCTTTTATGTGGCACACCTCATCATAAAAGGGTTCTCATCCCGGAAAAAAAGAGGTCATTGTTCCCCTCTACTCGACACTCATTAGACCCATTATAGAGTACAACACCCCTTTTGGAATGTACCTCACAAGACATCTGCAGCAGCTTGAAAGGCCACAGAAGTACCGCACAAAGAGGATTACTGGCCTCAAACAGATGCCCTACAAGGACCGTTTCAAAAAACTCCAGTTTTACTCCGTAGCATATCGCCTTCTCCGAGGTGATCTCTGCCTAACATATAAAGCTATGTCAAACCTAGAGCTGTTGGACATGCTACACCTAAAGAAATCCCAATCCCTCTGAGCTACACGCTCTAGGGACCTAAACCTTATCACCACAATAAACAGGACATGCTGTAGGGATAGATTCCTGTCCCAGAGACTTCCCATACTCTGAAGCAGGCTACCTATCTATGTCAAGCAACATTCTTCATTAGCGCTCTTCAAGAAAAATCTTGATGAGTGGATGGGAAATAGGAAATACACCCCGAGGATCACTTCTGTGTCTCTGCTAAACAGTGGCACAGGAAAATAACTTTCTTGGGTGGCGTAAGCCTGGGAACCTTGTTGGCTAGGCTTACGTAGGCCCTCGGGCCGATAGCCTTGTAACTACCTATGAACCTTTGAACCTATAAAGCCATAAAACAAGAAAAATATATATCCACAATGAAAAGTGGATAATTTGAGTCTCAAGCCTGGATTTCTAATTTTGTATAAATTTGTCAGGTCCCTTATAGGGAAAGAAGCCTTTGCATAGGCAACCCACTACAGTGTGAGTCCAACAGTAGCTTTGCTTCCTCTTGTTAATTAAAAGCTCAAGAGTTCAGTGCTGTTCACACCTCTCAGACTCTTCAATAAAAAACCCTGGCTGGGCACAGCTCTGCACTGGTTATAGCAGAGAAACTAGAGTGGGGGTCCAATCAAAACAAGCTAATAGTGGAGCCCTGTAACTTCAGAACTTGTAGCAAGATACAGTTCTTATTCCTATATCTTAGAGCTACAGGATATGATCCCAAGTGAGTTAGAATTTCAGAAACTTTAGGTTTGACATTGTGGCAGGAAAAACTGTAATAAGAATGCAAACAGTAGGAAGAAACAAGGTGAAAAGTACTTATTGTATCAGTGGGGGCTGGTGCAAGCACTAAAACAAGGTGAAAACAGTAGCAATGTAACAAACAGAAAGGCACTGGAATGCAACTTTAAGCAGGCAAATGATAAGCATAATACAAGACACTAGCAACAAAACCAGAATGTAAACAGCTGTAAAGGCACAGAAGCCCAACTCCTACATCAAAAGTTACAATACTGCCACTAGTGTATTCCAGATGACAGTCTAAGTCACAAGATTAGAAAGAGATTTATACATAACACTACATGTGGAAAAATGCAGTAATAAATGACTATATTTAAGGTCAGATCCTGTAGTACTTCACAATTTTCCAATAACTGTAAGGAACTACAAGACTGAGATCCCAGAATGAGTTCAAAATACAAACAGCTAACTTTTGCAAGTAATTCTTTTTATGGAGATAGAAATGCAGTATAATATATAATGAAGCTTAGATCTTGCAGTAATTCAATATTCTCCAACATTTGCAAATGAAGCTACAAGACTAAGGTATCCACAAAAATTGCCAAAAGGGCCAAACAGTCACTAGTAAATGAATAACTAGACCCCAGAAGATGCGCGATAAAGCTTTCAGACAGTCCGGTTTTACACAATTTATTCTGAGTATTCACTCCACAATAACATAGATAACGCTCAGTCTAACAGACATGTTTTCATTTTAAAACTTCATCAGATGTGTTTTAAATAACTCACATTTCTCGTTTCTTGGATGTCGTTGTTATAAATAAAAATTTGTATTTGGTGGTGAATGATGCCGCAGCCAAAATCTCGTAAGATGGGTATCCTGTGGTACCAGTCTGTGTGAATTGTATTAAGATCAGCCAACATCTGGTCAAGCAAGGGAAGGCATAATAATGCACCAGATTGCTTTCATCTGGATGTTATTGTTTTATTATGTTTATATTAAATCTACAATTGTTACTATTATTTTCATAAATACACACTCAAATCTTAACAAATAGCACATTTCACCTACTAACCTCCACCTATTTTTGCAATAACCAGACTTTTATTTGTTTCAAATTTGTGTGTCCCATTGTTTATTATATGATACTTCAGCACATATTTTATTCAATGCAAACCATGAGCTTCCAACTAATATGTTATATAATATATCCTTTGCTTCCTGCTCATCCCACTATATATCTGATATTCTCCTCTCAAATCTTAGTTTATAGCATTCCTTTAAAATATGAGTAATCTTTTATTTTATCATTCAGCTGAATCTAATGCCCTGAATCTCTTATTTCTGCTTGTTCATCTCTTGCTTACTTGGTATCTCCTTTTATTTGTTCAGAACTGATGATGTCCCAAGAGCCCACACCAAAATGTTTTCCATTATCTCCTCATGCCATTTCTTCCTATTGTTTTCAAGTGTACATTTATCTTCTTTATTCCTTCGTCAGTGCATAGATTGAGGTATCCCCCAAATGTAGACACTGCTGTCCTATAGCCTGGAGATACCTTTGATCAAATGGTGGGAGAAAAGCTGCAAATACACTGGTTTACATGGTTTATAGAGTGATGCCAACCACCACAGTGGTAAAAATCTACAAGATCACACACCCAGCCTACAGTGAGCTCAGTGTAGGTCCTTGTCTGCTGTTGCTTGACCCTCATTTGATCTTAGAGGTTCACTCAGCTCATTTAATTAAGGCATGTTTTAGTTGTGTCCAATTAAAACAAAACTCAATAAAAAAAAGTAAAACAAATGTCTTGGGTGTAGTGGAAAGAAACTCCACCTCCCCATACATTTTAACCCACTCCAAGGAAGCACAGTGTTAAGCTGCATTAATAATTTTCTCCGAAATAAGATATTACTGAAATGGCACTTAATAAAGTATTTGTTTATTTATTTAATGTGTATGTATTTTTCTATGTGTGTGTGTGTGTGTGTGTGTGTGTGTGTGTGTGTGTGTGTGTACATACATTTTTCTGTGTTATCCCTTCTAGACTTGTAGCTATTTTCCTTGAAGACTCAAGGAGATATTCATATTGACAACAATAAATTTGAAGAGGGTATCAGAGAACCTCCCACTTTCATTTTCCTTTAAGAATCATAAGACCCCCAGATAGGGAGGAAACTCCCAGATATGCTCAGAACTAGTTCAAAATGATGTGAAGATTACTGATCCTAAACATACTGGCATTGGACAAGCCTTATCTGCAAAGCCATGGAGAATTTGCAGACTTTGGATCCATCCCAGTTTGGCTTTGTCAAAGGCAGATCATGCCTTCTAAACTTGGTTGACTTTTTGAAACAGTCACCAAAGCCATTGATGAGCATCACAAGATGGGTTGCAAACTGCTCAAAGCCTGACAAAGTTTGCAGATGACTGCACTTCAGAAGGGTCTCACAGAAACAGATAACTGGTGCCAGAGCCATGGCCGAAGTTATCACCTGGGACCCAGGTTGATAGTAGTCTGTCATTCGACCCATGTAGCCATTGCCCACCTTATCACTCATCATCAGACCAATGATTGAGTTGCAGCAGCTGAGAGGCCACAAAAGTTCCTCACCAAACAGCTCTATTCAGCTCAGAGGTGACCTTTGCCTAACATACAAGGCAACCCAGATTTGATGAATATGCTATTAATAGGATGTGCTGGAGGATAGATTCATCACCCAAAGACATGCTGTGGAATAAACCTTGTTCAAGAGAAATCTTGACCAATGGATGAGTGTCACTGCTCAACAGAGGCACAGCAAAATAATGGGTATAGTTCGGCTAGGCTTGTAAATGCCCTCGGGCAGATAGCCTAGTATGAACCTATGAACCTATGAACCCTTTGTCTCTACAACAGTGTCAAACCATTTTCAGCTACATAACAGGAATCACTTACACCTATCACTTGCCTTTGATAAACGTAAACATACACTTTCTGGAAACACACACATGCACAGTCGTACCATTATACAGCATGGGTCTGGAAAAGAGATGTAGCATCTGACAAACTTTCCTATCTCTTATTCCCTCAATCCTAAATTTCCTAGAGAAGTCCAGTCCTGCCTATTCCCACTGACATTAAATATTGCATTGGCTTCTCTGGGAATCGCCTCTGTGGTCAACCTCTGAGGTCTACCACCAATGCATTAACAGAACAGGCCACTGAGATGCTCCATTTTTCCTCCCTAATATTTAACTGCCATATCTTTGTAACAGCCCTCTTTCCCTATAATTGAGACATCAGCCACAGTTTTGTCACTGGAAAGTTCTCTGTTCATCCTTCCACCATAACTCATGTCTCTATCATTGATGAGGAATCCCATAGCTTGTACATTAAGTCTGCTCCTTCACTTCTGAAGCCTTAAAAAGTTTGCATATATAAATAAATAGTTCATCCTAGCCATAGCTGGCATCACATCTATACTATGAAAGGAGTGCAATGCTCAGAAAAGAATGGCCCCTTCCCCATTTAGTCTATATTATTAACCATGCTCCAATGATTTCTTTGTGATTCTGCCTGCTCTGAATTTTCCTGAGTCATTCATCAATTCCAGTAGTGAATGTCATTGTATAAAAGTGAAAACTCCTACTATTGCTATAGAATTGTATGAGCGTTCCCCCATTTGGAAAAAAAAACTCTACAGGCTTTATTCTTATATAAAATCTACTGGACTTCATTAAATGCTTACTTCTTTCCCCACTATTTCTGAAAAGAAATCTGGAAGTCGTCTAAACTCTACTAGAGATAGTTTCATTTTGCCCATGTCTTTATTTTCAGTGTAACATCTTTATCCTGAATGATGAATAACTGAAACCTTATCTGATGGATTTTGGTCTTTAGGCTGCGCTAATGGTTGGGGTACTCTCTCATTTCTGCACAGTACTATCAATATCATCTTAATTTCCCTGGTAGTGCTTCCATCAAGTGCTTGATAAAGAGTAACTATTATCTCCTCCAGACAGACTACTACTCAGATATCATTTTACCACGGTCAGACTTTATGGCCATACATTCTTGGTTGCATCTGGTGCACTGTGACAACAGTAAATGCTTCTTTAAGTTGGTTTGCTTGTATAGAAATTATAGATTCCCTAAACCCTGTACAAGCTTTCTTGTGATATTCCTTTGGCCTTCATCTTTTCACTCCTGAACATTTGTTATCCTGTAGCCTTTCTGAGAACTCCTGCACTTTCTTCATAGGATTACCTCACATGATACACTCTGTGGTTGCCATGATTTGCACTTTCAAATTGCCACGTAATCCACACAACTCTTTTTTTGTTGTTTTACAGTGTGTTTGCTGTTACTCAGTTGTGTACTGTGACTATGTTACTCGTCAGACCAGCAGTTCTTGTTTCATGTATATTAGAAATGTATATTAGTATATTAGAATTGCTATGAAGTTCCCAAATCTTTCCATGAAGAATATATTAAATTATTAAATGGAGCTGGGAGGTATCAGAACTATATATGAATATACAATGAATATGAAATGCACTGAAAAGCAAAGAAATAGAAAGAAGATAAAAAAGGATAACATTTCAGATGTATGTGATTCATGAGTCCTATGTTACCTCATAGAGTGGTCTTTCTACAATTTTTTAATATGTTTTGTAATCTGTGTATCTGTGAATGTTGGTTATATATAACCTTTTAATTTAATGTTTTTATTTTAGTTATTATGTCTTATTTACATTTCAAAAGAAGTGAGCCTGTCAATAACTCATGAGGATCAGTGCTCTATCAAACAAAATACATAATTACAAATAATTACATATTTATCAGATTTTTCAAAGGCCTTAAAAATAAATAAATAATAAATAAATCTGTGTTTTTCTTTTTTTTTATTTTTTTTTATAGCAGTTATAGTTCCATCTGTAACACTAATGGCAAGGTTCTTGGCCAGATATGGGAATCACCAGATAATATTTAGCATACATAGGAATGGAGGGGCTCATGGCAGAACAAGGGGCTAGGCATACTGAATTAGGGATTCTGGTTCATGTTCTGCATTCACACTTAAAATGAACCATAGTTAGTCAAATACTATCTGACAGAGCAGATTTTAATCTGGAAACAAGACCCACCATGGTAAAATATCCTAAATGAATATTGCTAAATACAGGATCACAAAACCTAAAGGTATGTTAGAAAACAAATCTTGAGGACTGACCATTTATAAAAGAGGTATGGTAAATCTTGACTCAGTTTGAATCAACTTAGCTATATACAATTATACCTCGATTAGAGAGTCCTGGAGAGAAGGAATCAGGGCAGAGTGGCTGTGGTTAGTGTTTATCAATGCCTGGTAATGATAAAAGGTATGTTGAATACAACCCGTCATACAGTGTGACAGCATGTGATGGATCAGATGCCCTACTTAGAATAAAAGGTAATATTATTATGCTCTTTACGTTTTCAGTAATGGGAATACTATCTAAGATTATACCTGTTTTAACTCTACTCTGGTTTAATGTTTCACATTTCTTCTGATGCTGTGGTTAAGAGAGTAATCCCCACAAATCATCTTCTAAATCCTTGCTTAGAAAAAGCTTGTTTCCACCACAAAGAGGTGTATCACTTTAAGATGGTTCATATTAAGTGTCAAAGCTTAAGTAACAGAACACCATAGCTCACTCCACCCCTCCCTTCACATGCAAATTGAGCCTGTCAAAACAACTTAGACAAATCAGACAGGAAATGATATATCCATGATCTGTTAGAATATGAACCTATGACTGTAGTCATTTAACAATATGGGGGGGGGGGGGCTACTAGATATTCCTATGCTGTGGCTTGCAATCTGTTTGTGTTATATAGCAAACGTACATCTGTAACATGTCAACCTTTATTGTTAACATGTTCACTACCGTCCTTAGTTAAGAAGGATCCATATCTGTTGCATAATTCAAATTTTGCTTCTTTTCCTTCTTTGTTCAGCAGACTAAACAATGCGTGAGAAGGTCACTGAAAAACCAATCAGTAAAAACAAAATGAAAACTCCAGCAAAGATAGAACTTCCACTGAGTGACCTCCAAAATCTCTTGTTGTTTGTCTTTATTGGCCTGAAATTGTCCATTAAAATGACAAAACAAGTCATGGGCATTCAGAATCACCCATTAGCTGAAACACATGATGTTCATAAGGATCATTTGCATTTATCCCATGTGCCCCTGATACAAGAGGTTTGGGAGGTCACTCAGTGGAAGTTCTATCTTTGCTGAAATTTTCTTTGTTCATCAGGTAAAGAGGGATGCCACTGTTCCTACAATTTAGAAAAATACTTGGTGACATTAAAATTCATGCATCAGAAAGTGCAAGACATATACCCTAGCCACTACTGAAAGAGACTCTTCAGATTTAGATGTTACCTTTTAATGTGTTGCAGAAATATAGTTATGTAAACGCCAAGGTTCATCTAGGAGTCTGAAATCATTTATGGGTTTCATACATTTTTATAGTACCTGCAAATGGTATGAATACCTCAGAGCACAATGCATTATTTTCAGTACTACGTTAACTCTGCAATTCTCTTCTTTGTCTTCTTCAGGTTTGTATTCTTTGTAATCCTCAGTAGACCTCTTTACATCATGCCCTGAGCTTTAGAAATCAGACTTTTGACAAGACTGATCAGTCATTCCAGATCCCCAGCGGTACAGTATCTAAAGCACTCTTGATAAGCCACTTTTGTAAAACCCCAGGAATTCCTTGTTGGTAGGAAATAGCCCTCCTATGGGAATTGATGCCATTTTAGCTGTTGACCAGGGTGAATGATTATTATGATGTTTCAAACAGTGATATCTGAACCTCCACTCCAAACAACAAACATGAGTCAGAGGATTGAGTGTAAGGCAGTACACCTGTCATATTTTCTGACCGTTTTCCAGAAGAGCAAGCATATTATTGCATCACCCTTATACAACTCTACAGCTCTGATGACCAATATTGCAAGTCAACATCAGATAGGAGATGTTAGAATATTATGGCGGATCTTTGCCCTGCAAAAACATTGGCTTTGGATGTGTTTAGACTTGTTGACATTTTGTGTTCTACTACCCACAGCCCTGATATTTATGTATACAAACTCTGAGGTCAAACAACAGCAGCAAAAGGGTAGTCATTGGTATTACTTCAATTTTGTCAATATTTGTCTGTTTAGATAATTGTAAGTTTAGATATTTTTTAACTTTAGATCTTTTGTCCTATTAAGTGTTTAGTTATTAGTGTGTTTAGATTATTTTAAGTATATATATGTGTATATATATATATATATATATATATATATATATATATATATATATATATATATAATTGCATATTGTTATTAATATTGTTACTATAGGATGTTAGGATCATGCTGTAGTGCAGTAAGGGAATTTGCCCTTAATCAATCATTCACTATTGCGCCATCTCAAAGTTAATATATGCAATTAGTATGGGGTGTAGGATTACAGGTGGACTGCTCTGCTTGCAAAAAATGTTTTACTTTTTTGCAGTTTTGGTCACTTTATATTTACTCTAAATGATTGTTCGCTCTTGTGAACTTTTGATATTTGAGGTGCTCATATAATCAAGCTAATCAAGATGCTATATGTTCAAGAAACTGATGTCAATCAATTCACCTTGAGAGCAAAGTGAAGATCAATACTTGAATCTTACCATTCAGTCAACAGAATATAACTACTTGATTATTATCACAAAAACCTAATCGTAAATCTCTGCAGTATATGAGACTTTAGATGTTATATATGCTACCAACTACAAGAGGGAGAGAGGGAACGAGTAGGAGCGCAGTGTTTACAAATCTGAAAGTTGTAATAAACTCAGTGATGCTATACAGTTCAATGTCACACACTAAACAACTGCTGCTGTAAATGTACCACAAAATAAAAAGAAAAAGTGAAAAGGAAACAGTAGGAGAGCGAAGTATTTTATAGATTTCAAAGCTGCAACACACACACACACACACACACACACACACACACACACACACACACACACACACACACACACGCACACACGCACACACGCACACACACACACACACACATGCACGCATGCATGCACAAACGCACACACACGCACACACACTCATACATGCACACACAGGCACACACACACGCACATACAGGCACACACTCACATGTATGCATGCAAGCACATGCACACACGCACACACACATGCACACATAGACACACACACACACACACACACACACACACACACACACACACACACACACACACACACACACACACATACACACACACACACACACACACACACACACACACACACATACACACACACATGCACACACACACACACACACACAGACATACACACACACATGCATGCACGCAAGCACACACACATGTACGCACACACACACATACACCCACATTTGCCTCTAATACCACAGTTAGAACCACAGTTTATCTTGGTTCTTGTAACAGCCTCAAAAGCTGCACCACCCCTTGCACTTGTGGCAGTGCAGAGGGTTTGAGGAGTGGTAGCAAAACATGTATTACAGTGTTTAAAGCTGAATTACCCTGCCATCAACATTTTGTGGTAGCTGCTGTTTAAGGTATAACATGACTTATTGAGTATTAGTGGTAAAAGGTGCTTAAGAACTCTTCGATAAGCACGTCTCTTACTTCAATAAGATGCTTAACACAAGGGATTATGATCAGGTCTCTGATCAAAACTGGGTTGTTCTGTGTTTAAGACATAGATGTTGAGAAATTGCCTTCAAGAGTTAAATTTAAGAAGTGACTCAACATCCATGCTGAGAGCACATACTAACCTGGGTTATGATCAAAGAGATCTGATGAAAAATTTTTCAGAGCATGAAGCTTTACCTGTTCCTGTGTACTACAAAATCTGTAGGAAAAAAAAAATGGTTGTTTGGCTTCTTGTTTTACAGTTTTGAAACTTGTAAAATATTCACTAATCTCACAAGGTGCATTTTAAATCTCACAATGCACACACTTGAAGCACTCCTCAGTATGGAGAACGTTGACATCTGTGCAATAACTTAAACCTGGTTCAAGGCTCCACAGAGCACCCCAGCACTACTGGGCTACAACTCATACCACACATTTCAGCCACAGAACATGGACAGAAACACAAAAGGAGGGGGTGCATCCATATTCATCAAGGATACCTACACCTCCAGGTTAGTGGTGCAGCATGATACCTCTGAGATCATCCATGTGCAACTAACATCAGGCAAATCTGCAATGCAAATTGTGGCCTGCTACAGATCACCCTCCATGACCCACGACCACCACTCCGCCTTTCTGGAGACACTGGAAAATGTGAAGGTCTTACCGAACACCCTGATATTGGGCGATTTCAATTACCCTACTGTTAACTGGGAAAACTACTCAAGTACAAACTCTCAGGTCCAGCGCTTTCTGGAATTTATCAGCTCAAATGCCCTGGGTCAGCTGGTAAACTCCCCTACCAGAGGTGAAAACATACTGGACCTGGTTATCACCAACATGGGTGACAGGTGTTCTGCACCAGAGGTGAACCCATCACTCGTTAGATAAGACTATAAACTAATCACTCTGGATGTCCACACCACACCACCACCCCCAACCAAGGAAAGCACAGTGAAAAGCTTTTCTATAGCAAACTTCACCTTACTTAAGACAGAGGTGGTAAGTTTCACAGCCCCCATGCTAAAGGATAGCAGTGTCCAAGATGCAGGAACCTTTACAAATGCACTCTATGAGCACCTACTAGGATGCATGGATCGTGCCATCCCTAATAAAACCAAGACTCACTCCCCTAAGAGAAGGAAACCAGTCTGGTGGAACCCTGCCGTAAACAGGCTATACAATAGAAGGAGGAAACTAGATCAGAAAAAAAGCAAATCCCAAGAAGGAAAGACATCCCTGATCAGTATCAGTAAGAAACTAAGGTCCCTCATAAAATCATCCAAGGCTAACTTCGGAAGAAAAATAGCCAAGGATTCAAATGATAACCACAAAGCCTTCTTTAGCCATGTCAAGAATCTAAGTGGCAACTTGCAGATATGCTCTGAGCTTGTGCAAAATAGCACAAAATATACTGAACCTACTGATATTGCCAACATCCTGGCAGATAGATGCAGTGCAAACCTCACCCACCACTCAGCCCCAAAAGGGCCCACAACAATACCAAAAAAGTGTAGTGTCCCGGAAATCACAGACACACAGGTGAAAACAGCCCTTTCAAAAGCCAAAAGCATAGCGTCAATGGGGCCAGATGGTGCCCCAGGCTGTGTCTTGCATGAACTACAGAACGAGCTAACCCCCCACCTAAACATACTGCTCAACCTCAGCCTCTCCACAGGCTACATGCTCATAGAATGGCACACAGCAATGCTTATTCCGCTCCACAAAGGAGGGGCCACAACTGACCCTGGTAACTATCGCCCCATAAGCCTGACTAGCCTGGTCTGCAAGGCTATGGAGCACATCATCATGGAACTCATTAACAAAGACATTGGGAACCTCCAAACACTTGACCTGACTCAGTTCGGCTTTAAGGGCAGATCATGCCTACTAAACCTGGTTGACTTTTTCAAGACAGATCAAGGCCATAGATGAGGGGATTGTGGTTCACACAGCCTATCTTGACCTCGCCAAGGATTTTCACACCATGCCCCACTTAGGAATTATAAAAAAAACTTCCAGCCTGATTATAAACCCCTACATCATGAGATGGGTTGCCAACTGGCTTACAGACAGAACTCACACGGTAAAAATAGTGGGCTCCAGGTCCAACTCTAAACCAGTCACAAGTGATGTCCCACAAGGCTGGGTCCTGGGAACCCTAGTGTTCAGCATGTACTTCTCAGAAGTACAGGCAAACACAGGAGGACTATGGCTAACCAAGTTTGCAGATGACTGCAAACAGGGAGCCATAACTGACTCTCCGTCTGACACGGACATTCTCCAAAAGGGCCTTACTGAGACAGACACCTGGTGTCAAAGTCATGGTCTCAAGCTAAATGCCAAAAAATGCATAGTCATCCCGTTTGGAAAAAACAAAACACCCATGAATTACCACATAGGTGGTAGCCCCCTTGATACAGAAGAGGTAATAAGAGATATGGGGACCCAGGTAGATAGTAGTCTCTCCTTTGACAATCATATTGCCAAAGTAGTTAGGAAATCCTTCTATGTAGCCCATTTTATTACTAAAGGGTTTGCATCTAGAAATAAAGAGGTTATAGTGCCCCTCTACTTGTCACTCATCAGACCCATCATAGAGTACAATGCCCCATTTGGGATGTACCTCACAAGACACTTCCAACTGCTGGAAAGACCACAAAAGTACCTCACAAAGAGGATTACTGGCCTCAAACATATGTCCTATGCAGCCCGACTGGAAAAACTCCGGCTGTACTCAGTGGCATATTGCTTACTCAGAGGTGATCTCTGCCTGACTTACAAAGCCATGTCCAACTCAGAACTGATGGACATGCTCCACCTAAAGAAATCCAAGTCACTGCGAGCCACTCGCTCTAGTGAGTTAAACCTCACCACAACAATAAATAGAACATGCTGTAGGGATAGATTCCTGTCACAGAGACTCCCCATGCTTTGGAACAAAAGTCCTGACTACATTAGGCAGAGCCCCTCACTAACACTCTTCAAGAGAAACCTTGACGAGTGGATGGGTAACAGAAAATACACCCCTGGGATCACTTCATTGGCTCTTCTTGACAGAGGCTCAGTTAATTAATCAATAGGGCGGCGAAAGCTGACACACTCTGGCTAGGCTTATAAATGCCCTCGGGCAGATAGCCTTGTACCTACCTATGAACCTATGAACCTAAGGATTGCTGCCACCACAAAAACATGGCAGGAAGCTGTTGAATACTTCATTCAGACTTTTAAAAAAATGTGTTTAATAGCTTCCTTCTGCTCTTCTTTTGTGGCCAGTGAACTTGGTTAATGCGCTTACATTAGACTAGGGCTTAGCAGTGGTGAGGGTGCTTAAAAATATCTTGTTAAGCACCTTTCTGATATCAGAAAGCTGGTTAACGTACTAGCCAGTTACCCAGTTTTGGAGGGTAATCATTGCTCTCCATGCATGACAATGCTTTCTCTCTTCTGATTTTGTACTGTAATCAAAGTTCTTCATGCAGTACATATCTACATATAAAAGTCTTTATATTCGCTAATTATATTTTTACCACAGAGATGAATTGGTCTAAAGATCCTTTTCTGCAAAAATCTCACTGAGGAGGAAGTACCTTACATGAATATGCCTATTACATTTGCAGTTTATTAAATATTAAGTACATGCTAAGGAAAATGCATCTAGTAAAGAATCACTGCAGTCTAGTAAGGAAAGGGCCTACTGTATAATATATCAGAGTGATAAGTTTCATTAGATTTTAAAGGTCTAACACAAGTACATTTATTTATATTGTTTATTTGCTTGGATTGTTTGTTTATTTACTTGAAAATCCCTTTTCAGTCATGACACACATTAAATAAACATGTTAATGACAGTGTACAATAACATAAAATGACACCTAGATAAATTTCTAGTGAAAGCTTTCATTTGGAGGTACTATATTTAATTTTTTTTTCTCAAATATCTTTTATTTTAATTTCAGAAATAAAATGTACATTGTTTAGTTGAAAGCAATAACATGATTGTGTTATTAAAGAGTATCACACTAGTCACTATCTTCTTTATTATTATTATTGTTAAAACATAAAGGACAAAAAAGGGAAATAAGAAAAAAGGAATAATCTATCTATACCTATATACATATATACAAATTACAGTGCTACTGCTTCCTACCACAGAAAACGTATTTGGGTCAATAAAAGGCCTTTTCTGCTAGCATCTTATAAAAATCAGAGACACAAAGTTAGCAGAACCAACTCTTATGGGTGCATCAGAAAGACTACCCTGTATTACTGGATCTACAATAAAAAAAATAAATTTACTGTGTTCTTTATTCTTTACTTAATCTCCCAAAATGAGATCAAATAAAAGTTTCTAGTAATTCTGGTAATATCTTTGTTTGTTAATGTTACCCGTATACAATTTGTGTGAGGTTATATATTTGAGGGCTAAATTTTTAAATTCTTTCCAAGTTAACTTGATCCGATCCAACCAGTTTTTCGGTTATGTATAATTTAATTAATAAATAAATTGTAATAAGCACATGAAATTTCAGCTTAGATAGCTTGAGGTCAGTAATGTGAAGGATTGCCAGTTCCCAGGATAATGCTGATTTATGGTACCCCATTTTCTCTAGACGTACTCTTAAAGAGCACCAAAGCTTGTGTGTGTGTTACAGAACCACAAAATGTGTATTAAATCTGCTTGTGGGAAGGAGCAACATGTGCATGCTGGAGATACATTCGGGTTACATTTGTTTAGTGTAATGAGGTGAAATAAGCGTTGTTGTTGATAATTATTTGCATATAGATTTGTTTTTTGAAAGGAGTTAGCTTGATAGTAGAATGTATTGCGTTATGTTTCTAATCTACCCTTAAAATCATTCCTTGCTGGTCCCAATACCTGGAAAACAATAACAGATTTTGACATTTAAGGGCTCTAATTAATCTGTAGGAATATGAGAGCATACCATTACCATTAGTTAAACATTTAATGATGTCTGCAGTCTTTAATATGTTCTCTTCAGTATTTGGGGTATCTGTGATTATTGTGGGTAAGAGTTCCCTAATCTGACGCAGGATAATGGTATATTTGTAGCCTAGCTTTAACTCATTCCTCAGTTCCTGTATTGATTTTTCTTTATGCTTTTGTATATCTCACACTGTAAGTTCCTTAATAAGGGGATATCGTGTCAGATTAAACATTTTGCTGGTAAGTCTGATGTCAGCATTCATATGTAAGCGTTGGAAAGCATAAAGGGTTTTGTCTAGTGCGAGTGATTTTATTAGGTCTTGCAAAATCTTTATTTTTTTGTTTCAGGATGCTATTTAACTTAAGGTTTCTTACACTTAATGAAGACAAGAAAGGGAGAGCTAATGGATTAATATTAATTCTAGTTATATGGTTGTGCCATAGTTTTATCCATGAGGGGGCTCGGAGGTCCTTTTCCGGGTTGTGTTTTGAGATAGAGAGGATTCTGTTTGCACATATGATATAGTAATAAAGTTAAAAGTCCAGCAGACTTATTCCACCTTTATCTTTAGGGTAAATTAGCTTTTGATAACTAATCCTAACTGATTTGGGGAACCAAATGAATTTAGCTAAATTTCTGTCAATTTTTTTGAAAGAAACAATTTGGGATGGAGAGGTTTGAAGCATTAAATTGATATAAGAGTCTTGGGAGGATGTTCATCCTAATTATAGCTGTTTTGGATATTAGTGATAGATTCAGTTGCTGCCACCTATACAGATCTTGTAAAGTGTTTGTCCATGTCTTCATGAGATTGTTTTGATACATTGATAAATAGCAATATTCATACTGGATTCCTAGGTATCTAAAAGAGTATTCTATTTTGAAAGGAGATTCTGAGAAGAGGTATTCCTTATGATGTCTAAGATTAATGGGAAAGATAAGTGACTTCTTTATATTGATTTTATAGTTAGATAGTTCTGCATATTTTTCGATTGTTCTGGTTATTTTCTTTAGGTCTGAGCTGAGACGTTCAAAATAGATATTTAAATCATCAGCGTATGAAGATAATGCTATCTTAGTATTCATAACCTTGGGGACAGAGTGGAAGGTGGCTTGGGAAAGATATAAAAATAAAGGCTCTAAATAGAGGATGAAAGGTAAGGAGATAGGGGGCAACCTTGTCTGGTTCCTTTTGATAGCTTGATAGACTGTGAGAGTGTTTTCTTGATGTATAGATAAGTGTAAGAACTGTTATATAATGCTTTAATTAGGTTAATAAAAACTGTAGGAATGGTGAAGTGTGACATGGTCATGAATAAAAATTTCCAACAGACTCTGTTGAAAGCTTTACTAGCATCCAGAATTAAGCCATATCTCACATTCCTATCATCTTTTGTAAGGCATATCATGGTGTCTATTGTTAAGGTGTTGTCACTCGTCTGTCTGTTTGTCTTGAAGCCAGCTTGCTCCGGGGATATTATATGTGGCAAAACTGGCAATACACTTTTTAGGCTTTCAGCTAAGATCATGGATAAAATTTTTATATCCAGATTAATTAGAGATATTGGCCTCTAGTTATGTGGGTCAGATCTATCAAGGTTGCACTTCAGAATGAGTTTTCTTTTAGAAGTATTTAGGTAATAATCAGCTAGGCCATTTAATTTAATATAGTTATATACTTTTAGAAGGATGGGAGATAGCTTATGTTTAAATGTTTTATAAAATTCTGGAGTATACCCATCTGGCCCCATTGACTTGCCAGACTTTAGTCTTCCTATTGCCATTGTAATTTCTTGCTGTTTGCGAGGTACTTTGAGAAATTCTATGTGTTCTTCTTTCAATTTGGGGAACTCAATCTTCTTAAAGAAATTATCTAACTCCTCATTTGAGGGTTGTGGGGATTCTAGGCCATAGAGCTCTGAGTAGATATTTTGAAATACATCTATTATTTGCTTGCCTGATTTGTAGATCTTAGTTTGGTATTGAAGAAGCAAGATTCTAGCTGTTTCCTGTTTATTTGCGATTATCCTAGCCAGGGCTTTAGAGGGAAGTTGTGCCCATTCTGATTATTTAGTCAGACATTTTAGCTTATATAAGGAGTAATTATGTTGGTGGAGTTCAAAAAGTTGTCTTTGTAAATTACTTATTCCCTTCTCAGTATCAGTGCTAGGCATGAGTTGGTGCTTGTTTTTGAGCTCATTCAATTCCACCACAAACTTTTGTTCTTTTTCTTTTGCTGTTTTTTTAAAATATACCACCTTTTGAATAAGTACCCCTCTCAGCTTTGCCTTACATGCAGCCCATTGTACATCATATGGAATGCTTGTACTGTCCAGTCCATTATATCTCCTGAACCACTTCTGGTTTAGCTAGTAAGTTATTTAATGACCAATTCCAGCCATTTTTACCTTTCGTCTGATTACTACTTATAGGGTGGAATTTCAATGTGATTTTTGCGTGGTCTGATAAATATCTGGGTTCGGAGAAGTATTTAATATCTTCATCTATTAAAGATTCCGAAATGAGGAAAACGTCTAACCTTGACCATATGTTATGGCATTTCAAGTTATATGTGTAAATATTGTTTTTCTCCTGTCCTACACTGAATGAGATAGGGTCTAACAGGTTTAAGTCAGTCATGAGTTCCTGAAGGCCTAATGATGCTCGTATATTCTGTGAGGGGTGGTTACTGGTATGATCAATACCTGGGTCAATGACTGCATTCCAATCTCCCCCAGTACGTACTCATGTTTGGGGTATTTGACTAGTATGCTATATATTTCCAGAATAAAGTCATGTTGTCTAGTACATGATCCGTACACATTAAGAACTAATGCTGGCTTCCCTCTTGATGGGTTGGGGGTTGTAATGTAACACCATCTGCCCTTTATATCAGAGTTGCATTCTAGGATTGACTTTTGAAATGCATTTTTAATTATCATAGCAACACCCTTAGAGTTGGAGCTATCTCCGGCAGCTATTATGTCCTTTATCCATTTCTTGTTTGTAGCTCCCTTCCAGTCTTCCCTAAACATATGTGTCTCTTGTATAAAACATATATTGGCATCTGATTTGAATATAAGATGCATCAGCAGGTTTCTCTTATTTTTATTCTGAAGACCCCTCACATTCCAGGAATCTATGATCCACATAGCTAGGGTTTAAAGTTTCTAATATTTATTGTTGATGTTGTGTTAGACTGTATATTATGAAAAAATATTCTGTCCATTTCACTTCATTGTGATGTGAGAAAAAAATATAATATGGAAGCAGTAACACTTTGCTCTTTTATTGCTCCCCTTGTGCCTACCCACCTATCCCCATATACTGAAAGAGCTTTACATAACCTAATTATCAGGAAAAACTTTAGTGCAATTTGGATTATTTGAATTATTATAACAAACAGATACCTTATTATTAACAAACTACATTTAAGCACTAGCAAATTACTACAGATACAACGTATATACAATATAAGACTGACTCCTAGAATAGTTATCCCTTTGCCCTAAACTAACAATCCACTACACTCCTGAGAGTCTTCTTCTTCTTCATTTGGCTGCTCCCGTTAGGGGTCGCCACAGCAGATCAACTTTTTCCATTTCTTCCTGTCCTCTGCATCTTGCTCTGTCACACCAACCACCTGCATGTCCTCTCTCACCACATCCATAAACCTTACCTTAGGCCTTCCTCTTTTCCTGTTACCTGGCAGCTTCATCCTTAGCATCTTTTTTCCCAAGATACTCTGCATCCCTCCTCAGCACATGCCCAAACCAACATAATCTTGCCTCTCTGGCTTTGTCTCCAAACCTTCCAACCTGGGCTGACCCTCTAATATAAAGCAAAGAGAAACGGACTTGCTCGATGAAAGTAGAATGGCACAAAACCCACAAAATGAGTCTCAAACTGAATAAGTGCTCGACAAAGATTTAATATAACAATCCACAAAGCAAAAATAAGACAATATAAAATAAGTGCTTTCGTTTGGCTCCTGCCAAACTTTTTCAAAACAGCTACACATCACTTCCTGCTGTTTAAATAAATTAAGTCGGTGATGTAAGCAATTAAATTCATTCAAAAAATTAAAGAAACAATGTGCCTTAAAAACTTTGCACTTTAAAAACAGTACCTACGAAGCAATGCTTTGACAAACAGCACAAATGCCATCTGTACAAACAATACACTCAAAACTGTGCTTAAGAAATACTTGTAAGGTTGTCAAAAATTTTTGTAAAAGTATATTTGAAGAATATACTTGAATGTATGAAGGATATATAAAGCGTACATCCAAAGAAACAACGTATAATCAACGCGTATGAATACGCTCGCAAATCCAAGCCCTTATTCAAAAAAATCCAAATGTATAGAATGTGTGCAACAAATCTAATAAATGCATTTACGTGGAAATAAAACGTCACTTAATATCAACCTACGATAAAATAATAATGTAATTGCAATGTAAAGAAAATTATATAGTAATGTACAGTGTATAATGAAATTTCAATATAACTAGTATGTAATGGTTGTAATATTTAAAGTGTGTTTTATATATATGTAAAATTGTTTTGTGTATAAAAAAAAGTTGAATTAACTTCTCAACAATAATAATAATAATAACAATTTTGCGCTTGTGTTAAAAATGCTCAACCCATATTCATGATGTTTGAAACAGCATCTGAGATGGTCGTACAGTGAAAACAATACTTGTTAGTTCATTCCATGAATGGTATTCATAGTATTGATTATAAAGTATGTATATATTTGTAAATACATGAAATACCAACAGTCATGTATGTGTTTTCTTAGTTAACCTACAACTTCTCTAAAAATAGTGACCAAATTTGTTAAGAATAGTACAATAATGGATGATAAATAATTAATTAAATAATTAATTTAGTTAATATTCCTTAAAAATTTAAATATAAAACATATAAATACACATGAATATTCACATTTAATAAAATCAAGTATTAAATGTAAAGTGCTTAATGTACGGTAATAAATAGTTAAATAATTAATTAATTAATTAATTAATTAAATAAATAAATAAATATTATATTAAATAACAATAAGAAAAATGTTTTACTCACTAATGATTTTAATTTTAAAATACTACCTATAGATAAACAATTATTCAACCCTGGACAATTGTTTGCATTCAATCTTAATTGCCATTCAAGCTCACGTCTTTCTAATAATAATTGCCAAGCACCACCTCTAATATCTACCTTCAGGACATCCAATACAACAAATCTGAAATTGTGCGATGTATTTGTACTAATGTGTTTAGCTAAGGCATTTAATTAATTTCCATCTCTTATAGCCCTTATGTGTCCTCTATGGGGTCTCCGTGTGGAGGCCTTTATGCAAACATAGTAATGTACATATGGGAGAAGATGTATGTTTTTAACTCAACATTTTTTAAATTTTGTAAAATTTACCTACGTTTTTTGGACGACATATTTATTTTGTGGGATGGTAACAGTGATAAATTAGATGAATTTTTAAACTACATCAACTCAACAACCACTTTTTTTAAATTTACAGCTACCACTAATTCCACCTCCATATCTTACTTAGATGTTTTATTGGAAAAGGACATTACAAAAGGAGAGTTCAAATCTAAAATATATAGAAAAGAAACATATAGCAATAGCTTTTTGCATTTTAATAGCTGCCACCCTTACACTCAGAAGAGAGCTGTTTTAAAAGGCCAATTTGTTAGGGCCTCTAGAATGATTAGTAAAAGCGATGATTTTATGGTTGAATGTTTGAATATGTGTGATATGTTTAAAAACAGAGGTTATCCTGACAAATTAATATATAAAATTATGAATGAAGTAGTGTATAAAAGAGATAATTTACATTTTATACCCTTATTAAACCAGGTAGAAAAAACTACATTTAACACATCGAGTTTAAATGTAGTAAACTTGGACAATGACATTAACAATCATACTACAATGATTCAAACCAACACTGAAACACCAAATAACACAGGAAAGTTATCATTTACTAAGAGTTTTATTACAACGTTCAATTCTGATAGTGTTTCTATAAACAACATTTTAAGGAAGAATTGGCAGCTTATTAAGGCGGATACAACATTACATTTTCTTTTTGCTAACACTCCATCTATAGTGTACAAAAAAGGTATGAACTTGAAAAAACATTTGGAAAATTCCTATAAAACAAAACACGGAAAAACCTTTAGATGTGGTTGATGCAAATATTGTAATTACGTATTTGAAATGAATGAACTGATGATAAACAACATCAAGATTTATTTAAAGGACAAAGCTTGCTGCAACACAAAAAAAGTTGTTTATTGTGCCTTATGTAACGATTGTACCTCATTTTACATAGGTAAAACAGAAAGGAAATTTAAAGAACGTGTACGTGAACACATAAGGGCTATAAGAGATGGAAATTAATTAAATGCCTTAGGTAAACACATTAGTACAAATACATCGCACAATTTCAGATTTGTTGTATTGGATGTCCTGAAGGTAGATATTAGAGGTGGTGCTTGGCAATTATTATTAGAAAGACGTGAGCTTGAATGGCAATTAAGATTGAATGCAAATAATTGTCCAGGGTTGAATAATTGTTTATCGGTAGTATTTTAAAATTAAAATCATTAGTGAGGTAAAATATTTTTCTTATTGTTATTTAATATAATATTTAATTAATTAATTAATTAATTAATTATTTAACTATTTATTACCGTACATTAAGCACTTTACATTTAATACTTGATTTTATTAAATGTGAATATTCATATGTATTTATATGTTTTATATTTAAATTTTTAAGGAATATTAACTAAATTAATTATTTAATTAATTATTTATCATCCATTATTGTACTATTCTTAACAAATTTGGTCACTATTTTTAGAGAAGTTGTTGTAGGGTAACTAAGAAAACATGTACATGACTGTTGGTATTTCATGTATTTACAAATATATACATACTTTATAATCAATACTATGAATATCATTCATGGAATGAACTAACAATTATTGTTTTCACTGTACGACCATCTCAGATGCTGTTTCAAACATCATGAATATGGGTTGAGCATTTTTAACACAAGCGCAAAATTGTTATTATTATTATTGTTGGGAAGTTAATTCAACTTTTTTTTTATACACAAAACAATTTTACATATATATGTAAAACACTTTAAATATTACAACCATTACATACTAGTTATATTGAAATTTCATTATGCACTGTACATTACTATATAATTTTCTTTACATTGCAATTACATTATTATTTTATCGTAGGTTGATATTAAGTGACGTTTTATTTCCACGTAAATACATTTAGTAGATTTGTTGCACCCATTCTATACATTTGGATTTTTTTGAATAAGGGCTTGGATTTGCGAGCGTATTCATACGCGTTGATTATACGCTGCTTCTTTGGATGTACGCTTTATATATCCTTCATACATTCAAGTATATTCTTCAAATATACTTTTACAAAAATTTTTGACAACCTTACAAGTATTTCTTAAGCACAGTTTTGAGTGTATTGTTTGTACAGATGGCGTTTGTGCTGTTTGTCAAAGCATTGCTTCGTAGGTACTGTTTTTAAAGTGTCAAAGTTTTTAAGGCACATTGTTTCTTTAATTTTTTGAATGAATTTAATTGCTTACATCACCGACTTAATTTATTTAAACAGCAGGAAGTGAAGTTTGGCAGGAGCCAAACGAAAGCGCTTATTTTATATTGTCTTATTTTTGCTTTGTGGATTGTTATATTAAATCTTTGTCGAGCACTTATTCAGTTTGATACTCGTTTTGTGGGTTTTGTGCCATTCTACTTTCGTCGAGCAAGTCCATTTCTCTTTACTTTACGTTTGGTTTGCTTTCACTCTTATTGTCTGACCCTCTAATATACTTATTCCTAATATGGCCCATCCTTGTCACACCCAGTGCAAATCTTAACATCTTCAACTCTGCCACGTCAAGCTCTGACTCCTGCTTTTTGTCAATGCCACTGTCTCCAACCCATATAACATAGCTGGTCTCACTACCCTCTTGTAGACCTTCCCTTTCACTCTTACTGATACTTGCCAATCACAAATCACTCCTGACACTCTTCTCCACTCACTCCATCCTGCCTGTACTTTCTTCTTCACCTCTCTTCCACACTCACCATTACTCTGAACTGTTGATCCCAAGTAATTAAACTCATTCAGCTTCGCCACCTCTACTCCCTGCATCCTCACCATTCCTCTGTCCTCCCTCTCATTCACACACATATATTCTGTCTTAGTCCTGCTGACCTTCATACCTCCACCTCTCCAGGATCTCCTCCACCTGTTCCCTACTCTCACTACAGATCACAATGTCATCTGCAAACATCATAGTCCACAGGGACTCCTGTCTGATCTCGTCTGTCAACCTGTCCATCATCATTGCAAATAAGAAAGGGCTCAGAGCTGATACTTGATGTAATGCAACATCCACCTTAAACACATCCGTCACTCCCACCGCAGACCTCACCATTGTCACACTACCCTTGTACATATCCTGTACCACTTTTACATACTTCTCTGACACTCCCGACTTCCTCATATAATACTACAACTCCTCTCTAGGCACCCTGTCATATGCTTTCTCTAAATCCACAAAGACACAATGCAACTCCTTCTGACCTTCTCTGTACTTCTCCATCAACTACACTCCTGAGAGTAAGTTTTAATAACATAACAGCATTATATAATGTAAAAAGAAAAACAATAATTTTCACCTGTATTTACTAGAGAACTCTAATATGATCCTGCCTGATTTACTACTTATGCACATATTTGCTTGTACATATTTATATAAAAAGCAGAGAGTACAAATAGAACCTAAGAAGAAAAAAATGGCTAAACTGGAAGAAAACATTACAGCCAATACAGTCTAAAGGATGCGTTTGTAATGTTTAACATATGGCAAACTATGTCATTTAGCAAGAAAGAAAAAAAAAGGAAAAAACAGATCCATTTGTTTTTAGAAAGCACTGTGTACACAGTTTTATTTTGCAGTTGTTTCACTCAAACAGTCAAGAGTCATCATTCTTCAGAAATATATATATATATATATATATATATATATATATATATATATATATATACATACCTACAGAATAATTGCGTGTGTAGCTTGCTGCCACCCCAGACCAGTATTATATATCTGTTTATAAAACAAACACTTCAATGGAGGATTATGTCTAGCTTGGATTACCTTGCCCATTGGTAATAGCTCACTGACATTTTTTCCATGCAGGTTCCTGACTTAAAACTAAAACATATATCTCCATCTTCTTCGTACCTTACAGAGACTGGAACCACTGCAGTTCCAACCAAGCCTGCAACACCACAATTCACAAGAGCTGGTATTTCCCAGAAGCACACAACAGTGGTTTTACTATAGACTGAGTGGCTTATGTGAGGAGAGGAAATCCTGGTTGCTTGGGCAGAAGTTGGTGCATCCCAAAACTTGTCTACCCTTCAGCAAAAAAAACTGATTTAGATGTTCCGGGGGGACTCATTTCCTGTTTTTTGGGCACTTATGGTTGAGTATCTATGAAAATAAAGCCTTTATAAAGTTTGAAAAGATAGAATGAAAAAGAAGTACAGAGACTATCTCAGACTTTAACAACTGCTGATTCTAGTCTTGGAATAGCCTTTATGAGGAGGAGGACTTAATCATCTTGTTTGGAATTAAATCACTGCTCCAGGGCATTGCTAAAACATTTGACAAGGGCAACTTTTGCATCTTTAGGTGAGTCAACTGAGTATTTAACTTCTTTGTTATGAAAAATTAGGGTGTTAGGGTATTTCATTTGAAATTATATTTTACTCTTTATGCGTTCAGCACAATATGGTGAGAGCTTTTGGCACCTTTCCTTGATAGCAATCGGTAGGTCTTGTGGCGATCGTAATTCTTTCCACATAATCTGGTTTTGATTTCTGGCTTCCAACAGCAGCCTTTGTACATCTTGGTATTTTAAAATTTTGACATATATCTGTTTAGGGAGGTCATCATTTTGTTTTCTGTGTAGCATCCAATGGGCTTTCTCAATGGTAATTCTACCTGTATTTGTATCAGCATGGAGAATATGTTCACAGATCTGCATTATTGTTTTAATTAATTGACTGTGTTCATAGGACTTGGGTACACCGCTGACTATTACATTGTTACGTCTGCTCCTTGCTTCTAAGTCAGTGAGTTTCTGCTGGATCTCTAGTAAGGTAGAGTCTTTGGCTTTAAGTTCTTCCTTTAACAATGTTATTTGGTGTTCGTTAGCTTTAGTTTTTTTCCCTCAGCGCTGTCTATATGTTCTATCTCGTTTATTTTGCTGCCAAAGCTGGATAGTTATTCAGCAAAAACTTTCACTGCTAGTTGGAGAAGCAATAGAGCCTTTTTGAGTTCTTCCATGTGGAAACTTGGATCCAGCTTCTGTTTGGTGTTGGACTTGGCTGTATCTTGCTGCTTATTTATCCTTTGTCTTTTGGTAGTCACTTCCTTTCCTGGGGATGCTGTAGCAGATAATTTAGTCTTATTAGTTTGGATTTCCATATTTTTGTTTTCCTTTGAAATTGTTTTCAGTTTATAGGTGCCTGTAGCAGTTTGGAGCTGATGATCTTATACTTTAAGGCCCAGGTTTTACACGTGGTGGGAGTTCTCTTAAGTACCCAGTGGATTTATTTCAAATATTTTCACAGTTTCACACAGAATTTGCCATTCTCAGTTATCCAAACAGTACGGAGATCATCTGCTTTCAGGGATTCCTTTTAGAGGTTGTATTTGAAAGGCTATTTGTTCTGTTTTGCTGTAGAAAGGTAGGAACCTTGTGGAGAGGGTGTTTATAGGATGCCCACCATCTTGGAATCGGATGTACTATATTTAATGAATGAGAATGTGTATGTGTAAGGCACATAGATGCATAACAGCTGTAAAAGTGAGTTTTGGCATTTGTTTTTTTTTTTTTTAAAGCAAAGTTTATTTTCTAAACAGTCTGCACTTTCACTTCTAAAGGATGCCACTTAAATTTTGACACCCCTCTCCAAAACACATCTTGCAAACAAATGCCTACACTTTGCAGTACACAGCTAGATCATTTATAAACTGTAACTCCAAGAAAACTACTGCTTCAACAGTTATATTACCTAAGTTTCTTTTTCATCATTGCAATCTCAGCAGCACTCCAACAACATTAGTAAATTGGATGAATGTTTACTTCATAAAATCCTCAAATTTTCTTTTAATCTTCCAAACCTCCCTCACTATTATTCAGCTCTTAATATGCATCAATGGCCAGAACATTTAAATAAACTCAGATATGATTATTTTACGGATGCACACATGCAACTGCCCCTCACTACAAACAATGCTATCCCAGAGGACTCCTTACTGTACTCTCCTCTGCTCTGCTCTGCCTCAGCAAAAGTAAAGCTTTTAAAAATCAATCATTCTAGTGATAGCACATATGTCATCCATGTAGGGAAGCTGTACAATGAACCCTCTACTCCCCACAAAACTGCTGTGATATAAAAAGCATCAGATTCATGTTGATTTGTATCCCTTCCTGCACTTCTGCAAATATAGCATCATTCAGTGTTTGACTATCACTTTCAGTGAGCCACCCCATAGTGCATCCTTATATTCCTATTAAAATATAACCTGAATAGAATTGTGGCCTACTACATTCTTATTAAATTCTATCACGTCTGTCTCTCCTACTGTATTCTCGCCACCTTCTTATAGTTGTGTTCATATCATTTACTTCTCTCACTCACTTATGCCATCATTAACTGACCCTTCTCTTTATTTCTGTCCCACAATTTATGAAGTGTTACAATCTTCCCATGTCATATCACTTTTACTCTGTGCTAACCAGATTAATTCCACTAGGCCAGTGGCCTCATTACAGAGAAGGCCCAAGGTGGTATTCTCATACTAACTAGGGGAAATGTGGCAAGGAGACTAGGAAACTTCACTTACTCTTTTCAGTAAGTGCTGCAAGATCTTTTATATCCACCTGAGCTACCATAAACTCAAGCAGATTGGACTGCTAATGTCGCACCCATTTCCTGTTTCCTTTACATATATATCCCTTCCTGAAGTCTTACCTTCTTCTCCATTCCCCTTCCATATTTTGTTTACACTACTTTTCTACTTGCCTCCATAGTATTTAATGCCTCTATCTGAGTCACCAAAGACACCATCTTTTGTCTGCAAACCCTAGTAGCCCACCCATTTGCTTCTATCTCCTTCACAAACTTTGTAAACAGAAGTTTCACCACTACAGTGTAGCCTCTATGTACTTAAACACGTACATAACTGAACACCACTGTAATATTATTTATTTATTTTTAATTACAGAATGGCAAGGGGTCAAATTCCTGAATGCAGCAATCTGGCTGGTTGAATCATATTTCTTAAAGCTATAAAATATTATAACACGTATTTATAAGTTCCATTCAGAAAGCTGGATTTCACAAACAAGGATTCCTTTGAATGCTTTGAGGGAAAGAAACCCATCACTAGTACAACAAAACATATTTAGGAACACTTTAGGGCATTTCTGTGACACAAAATGCTATCATGGAACGTCAATATACAAGTGGTTCCATTGAATATGAATGAACTATGTTCATTTCTTTATGAAAACATGACCACTCACAGAATTAAAGATGGAAGTGAAGTGCACACAGTCTGTAATTTTCTGCCAGTGGTGTGGCACCGAGGGATAAATCCTTAATTTATAGCCCATGTGACTTTGGTTGAATTAGCAGTGCAAGAGTCTGAGGTGATGGTTGAAGAGAATGGGTCAGTCACTCTGTAAGGGGAGAAAGGAGGGGTGCATATACAGACCAGACAAGGCATTACAATTTTCCTTAGTGAAGAATGGATAAACCACTCTGTAAAGTGCTTTGTGAGTATGAGTGAGGTAGCATGCTGACATCAGCTCCTTCCTGAAGTGAGGGACAAATTTGCATATTCTACATATTTCACACCCACCCACTGGGTGTTACTAAGCTGCACATGGGGTGGGAACAAGATAGTGAAAAACTCTCCCAGTAGCTGTATGACTCAGACCTGGGATGCCTTGATCTCCTCAACAGTGCGTGCCCTACTTCAGGGTCAGTCTGGTGGTGGCCAGTAGGGAGATATTGGCTTTGTGATTAAGGAAATGAATCAGCATCCACAGATGGTCAGCAGAGGGAAACAAAAAAGAGGAAGACAGAAAACTACAATCTGTAATTTTCTGATGGCTTATATATGTTTAAACTCAGAAGAGAATATCATCTCACTGTAACTGTATGCCTCAAATGAAATGAGCTCTAGTGATACAATGCATTTGTTTAAAAATAGGCTATTTATTGTTTTAAATAAATGGTTATATAATTTAAATACATATTTTCTGAGTTTGGGGAAAGCAGGTTTAATTCATGGCAACATGATTTATTCTACCTGAGCATCCCACTTAATTAGCAACAAATCCTGCCTTCCTCATACTTAAAGGACAAGTATTACAGTGTATAAAATACATTTGTTTGATGACAAAGGGAAATGTTAAGCCCCTTTACTCTGTCTTTTTTATGCATTTAGTATTCCACCACTTTTCCTTTCCTTTCCTTTCCCTTCCTTTCCTTTCATTTCATTTCCCTTCCTTTCCCTTCCTTTCCTTTCCTTTCCTTTCATTTCCATTCCCTTCCTTTCCTTTCCTTTCCCTTCCTTTCCTTTACTTTCCTGTCCTTTTCTTTCCTTTCCTTTGCTTTCCCTTCCTTTCCTTTCCTTTCATTTCATTTCCCTTCCTTTCCCTTCCTTTCCTTTCCTTTCCTTTCCTTTCATTTCATTTCCCTTCCTTTCCCTTCCTTTCCTTTCCTTTCATTTCCTTTCCTTTCCTTTCCCTTCCTTTCCTTTACTTTCCTGTCCTTTTCTTTCCTTTCCTTTCCCTTCCTTTCCTGTCCTTTTCTTTCCTTTCCCTTCCTTTCCTGTACTTTTCTTTCCTTTCCTTTCCTTTCCATACTGGCAGTCTATTCGATGGCTCCACAACCATCTCTTGAAAAAGTACTTCCAAGGATTCAAGGACTAGCTGATATCTACAATCTCCAGCCTATAATCCTTCCTTTAGTTCCGTCTCTGTCCTTTCTGTTTAGGATTGGACCTTTATATCTTACTGATATGATCCAAGGCATCCATATCATGTTCTCTCATTGTTGTCTGGCCTCTGTGCGAAGAACTTCAGCTTCTCTCTTGTCTGGTCATATACATTGCACTTAATGACATGCTCCCTTCTGTTGATTTTCTTTTAGACTCTTTCTAGCAGCTGGATATTACTCTTACATGGTTTCCAGCACTCTAGAAAGTACTCAAAGCTGAACCTGGCCATGGCACTCTTTGCAGAAGCATTACTTCTTTCTTTCTGAAATCTGTACACTCAGGACTCCCACCTCTGTGTACTTTTGATGGCACAGTCCAAGTGTGATCAACAGTCCAAGATTACTTTGCTGTTTGCCACCATTTCTATTCTACCAGCTGATGCTTCATACCAGGATACATGTATCACAGTTTCAAATGCTTTGCTTTACCTACACTGAACCTCAAATGCCCATTTTCAACTCACTTGGATAGCATTTCACATTCTTCCTTGTACTGTTCCCCAGCACTACTTCCCCCCCGTGTTATCACTGAAGACGTTGCCCTGTTTTTTTTTTTTTTTCCTAAGATATATCTGAAACTAATACAGTGAAAAGTACAGGATGCAGGACTGAGAAATACAGTAATTCACAACTCACCTCACTATAACTGTCTGTATCCTACCATTTAACTATACTGTAACCCAATTGTCTAGCTGCACTCTATGATCAGAGGTGTGACTAGCTATTCTGATGACTGGGGACATTCCCTGATTGACCCACTCCCCACTAAAATCTTGTTGCGGCTTAAAGAGCAAAAACAAGGCGATTGTTACAGTTTATGCCTGTCACAAACAGAACACTAAAGTGCTTCAGCTCAGATTGCAAATGCAATACCTTCATTTAAATGATGTTATTGCACTGAATACCAAGCAGCTTCTGCCAGTTGCTCCCCCATTGCTTTGCCTGAGGTAACTGCACCCTAGCTGTGCTTCTGCTTTTGACCTTACCCCCAAACTGTCCAGGCTTCCTAACAACTTCCTATGCAGAAATTAATGAAAGGCTTTAATGAAATCTAGGTATACTGCAACTACTTTTAATCTCTTGTCAAATTCTCCTCTAACTCAGTCATGAGACTGGATTGAGTTAGTCAGATAGCTTCTTAACAGTATGAATCTATGTTGGCGGATGCTCAGCAGATTGTAATTACTGACTAATAAACTTTTTATTTTTTTTTACTTTTAGAAGTCTGGAAATATTTTAAACCTGTAGAAGATATGCTGTTATGACTTTCGTATCAAAATGCTAGCTAACATACCTTTCAACTTCTCAGTGCAAGAAATCTGAGCAAAGCCTGACATAATGGGGTGACAAAGGTCCAAAAATAGGGATAAATTTTAAATATCGCTCATATAAATTTAGATAGTTGCTAGAATAACAGGATTTGTGTTGGCATGCATTTTCTGAAGGATATAAAGTCTTAAACTCAAACATACATCATTATTTAGTAACTTCAATCCTCAGACCATACCAGTGATTTGCCAGAAAACCACACATTTTACGAGGAGCAGTCCAAAAATATGAGACAAACTCTGAACATTCTGCAAAACTTTGGACAGTTGAGAGGTATGCTTAAATAACTGTAGGAATTTGATTACTGCAAGCGTTTTCCCTGTGCCTCTGCTGCATACAGGTGTCCAGATGACATCCCTCACTAACAAAACACATTAACCTACTGGTGGATGAAGTTTCAGATCATGAGGATCAGTTATCTGAAGCTCATTTCCCAGAGGTTCCAGTTGGCTCAACAGGAAATCATTGTTAGGATTATATGCTGATGGTGATGTCTCAATGGGGTAAATTCTCTCTTCTTCAAGCTGGTGCAACAGTGGAGTTGGAATATCTAAGTTGTGGGGGAAAAAAAAAACACTTAAAATCTGTTTATTTTGGTAGGCATTTTCCTGGGAATAGTGTTTGAGGATTTCAATACTAGGAAGGTTCAACTTCAATAACTTCTTGTGGAAACAAAAAAACAGTAAATAAAAATATATAAACATATCTGGCAAAAGGGTTTATATTAGAACACCGACGTTTAAAAACTTTGAGTGTTTTAATATCGAACCCTATTAATCAAAAATTTAAAACATCGAACATACAGAACAGCAAATTTTTTCCCCAATTTTTTTCCTAGGGAAAAAATCTGCTGTTCCAAAACACATACACACAACACAAGCACACCAAACAAACAACAATCCACACACATACACCTAAACTCTTACACCTAACTCTACACTAAACTATACATACACCACTAACTATCCACTTACCTTAACCCAAACCATAACCCTAAGGTCCGTCACTGTCTCACAATCACCTCACCCGCACCCTAACCCTAACTCACCTACCCCATCCTAACCCTCACATCCACACAATCACACACTTACCTGAACCCGACCTGTAACTTTCCACCACAGGCTGAAAATACCGAAGCAACAGAAACAGACAACCAAATTATTTCCTTAGGAAAAAATTTGGTTTTCTGTTTCTTTGATATTTTCAGCGTTCGCTGAAAACAGGTCGATATTAGAACACTCAAAGTTTTAAAACTTCTGTGTTCTAATATGGACCCTGGCAAAATATGCTTTAGGGATGTACAGGAAAAATATACTTTGATACCAGATATCAATGCCAACATAAGAAATGTAAAAACAAAACAAAATGTATACCATGGAAATTGATGATGTAATTTAGTCAAGGATATAAAATTCCCAAGGTGTTGCTAAAAATGGGTCTACTTTGGATCAATCCACTGCCAAGGTAAATAAAATAGATATGTAAAATAAATAAAATAAAATAATATGCAGAAAAACATTCTGTAGTTATGGGTTTGATTCCCTCAGTGTTCACCTGCATACATGATAAGGTGAAGGAAGTCATTCATGTCATGCTGGACCCCAACCCAAAACATAAGGCATGCAAAGGGCAAAAAAAAAAAAAACAACATATTTTTATATCTGTATTATAGTGTAAAGTGATTTGCTCAAGTGCTTAAATTGTGAAAACATATGCATACCCAAGCTATCCTTTATGAGGTGTTTTCACCATTGTCATATGATGCAAGATCAGCAAAGCTGATGATGCATAGTGGACCCAGTTACAAGCACAATGTCATAAAAATGAATTAAGCAAGGATGTTACTAGTGATATATCATTACTGGCTCAGGAATGTGCACTCATTATTTTCTAAAGCTTAGTAAACATTGGGCGTGGTTTCACGTTTTGGTGGTTAAGTCACTTTAGCCATGGTACTCACTGCTCACACTAAATTCATGTATGCGCCTCTTGAAAGGAATACACAAGTACAAGTCTGTCAACTCTCTTTCTTAGATGAGCCCTGTTCTGCTGCCAAAAGACTAGGGACAAAAAAATTATTTTAATGAGGGTTCCACCTCTGTGTGTGTAGAAGAAAGTCTTTTATCACGGAATGGTATAAACACTGCGCAGCCTGTTTATATTTATTAACCAGTTAAATGAAGGGATTTATTTATTAACTAATATATGAGATGTTCCTTCTCATCTTGTACCATTATCCTGCCATAACCTGGGCCACAGGTGTGACAGTAAGTGTAATATGTATATCTGTCTCTCTTTGTATATCTGTCTATCTATCTATCTATCTATCTATCTATCTATCTATCTATCTATCTATCTATCTATCTATCTATCTATCTATCTATCTATCTATCCATCTATCTATCTATCTATCTATCTATCTATCTATCTATCTATCTATCTATTTGTCTGTCTATCCACTTATCTATCTATCTATCTATCTATCTATCTATCTATCTATCTATCTATCTATCTATCTATCTATCTATCTATCTATATATTTATCTATCTATCTATCTATGTGTCTGTCTATCCACTTATCTATCTATCTATCTATCTATCTATCTATCTATCTATCTATCTATCTATCTATCTATCTATCTATCTATCTGTGTGTGGTTGGAGAGAGAGAGACAGAGACAGAGAGACAGTGAGAGGGGGGGGGGGGTAGAGAGAGAGAGAGAGAGAGAGAGAGAGAGAAACAGACAGGCTGAATGTTTTCTGTGACCAGTTATATATTTTATTTTGGGAAAGAAACCAGAGAACCAAGATAAAAAACAGGCATTGAACAAACAACATATGAAGTCTACACAGTTAGTGACCAGACATATAGGTTGAACCACAGTTCTGGACCTTTAAAGCATAAGCCTTAATCATTAAGCATATTTTGTGAATGGCCAAGACAGAAACCTTAAGATGAACAGCAATTTGCCAATAATAAATGTCATGAAAAGCAGATTACAAGCAAGCATTAGCGAAATTAAACTATAAATGAATAAAGTATTAGAATAATTAACAAATGACAGCAGCCTGACCTGTTTCCACCATAAGTCAAATAATTAGTGTGTAGAAGGGCACAACCCAAGGTCAGACAGCAGCTGACTTTGCCTAGTAAATGTAAGAAGTTTATTACAAACTACGTTATAGTTAAAGTATCTTTGAAAATGCATGCTATTGCAAAGCTGTGGTATACAGAGCAGTGAATCAGCTTGATATATCAAGCAAGGTACTTAAGGCAAGTGAAAAAAAATCATGAGCGTGACTCTTCTAGATAAATCGGTACTAAAGGGCGTTAAAACTATATCATTGATGAAATCCATGGAGCCCTGTGTAGGTGTAACACTCATCTGCCTTAGGTGGTAGAAGAATCAAACATCAGTTAATAAACATGTTTGGTTAACCTTCATGTGGGAGAGTGGGAATCTACCCCATAATGGAAACCCTTCAGTAATGGAGCACGGGACCATAGACCCTCACAAATGGGGAGGGGGAGAGGGCATACAGTCATATTATGTGTATCCTTCAATGAAATCCTGGTGAAAAAAAAACATAGAAACAGATGAAGAATACGCTTCAGAAGTACAGTAAAAAAGAAGTACTGGTACGTCACTCTGAGTAAGGAAAACTGTCACATGAATTTGTACATTTTCCTAATATGGTAGTCAGAAGGCGATTAAATGCTCATAAATGAAATGAGCCATTCCTATGATGCTGGCTTGTAATGATTATAGCAAGTCTGCCCACACAAAAAATTCAGAGTAAAGATATAATATGATATTGTTGTTAGGCCAGTGTTATGAAATAAGCTGTTAGTCCAGCACTAATGTTATTGTATTCCATGTGTCTATTCAGCTGTTTATCATTCCTTTTGGAAGGATCTAGTCTGTTCGATCCTAGATTACATATTAATGCAGAATGGATATAAGTTATAAAAACATTCAGTAAATCTGGCTACAAAGCTAATCTATTTTAAGAAAAAGGGTAAAATGCCAAATGACATGATAGCACCAATTAAATGCAAAAGAGATTAAATGCATCTGATTTATGAAGGTGCTGGTGGGTATATAAAGTTCGATTTCACTACAAATGTCACATGGAAGAATACATCTATAGATAATTCAGAGCCAAAGATACAAAATAAGTACTTTTATTTTGAGAAAAAACATTAAAGGGGTAGCATCCAGAAATAAAGTTCAGATTTTGAAAATAAATAGTGAAAGTGCTGGCAATTTGTCCTGTTGTAAAGCACATGTAAAAAGACTAACTGTAGTATCCTATACATGTACTGCTAACCTTACCAAGATGAACTTGTATCATGTATGTTACACATTCAGTATTTTACTATTTATGGCAGTGCTGAAGTGTCTGTAGATTGCTGAATAAATACACTTACAGAAAACTCCAACAGAAAGCAAACTAAAACGTTTCAGTGAATATTTTAGGGACTAAATGAATCATTGCATAGTTTAAGAGTCCTACTTTTTCCTGTAAAGGAGTTCCCTTTTGTTTCTTACTTGGAAGGCTTGGGAAAGCACTCATCTATTTTCTTTGTTTTTATCTTTCTTTCAGATTCTAAGTCTTTACCTGAAAAGTAACATTTACATTTGCCCGTTCTGTAATACTTTTAAAGTATGCATTTGCTGATGTGCATATAAATGTATATTTCAGTTAATTAAAATTCTGTTAATTAAAAGTCACTGGGCCAGATTTGTACATTTAATAAATATTGCATACTGCTGACTTCAAATATATGCCATGTATAAATGTGGCCAGCTGATTTATGTGTTGAAGAAGATTTGTGACTGTATCCCAAGGCACAGAATAACAAAAAAATCACATCTGAAGCTTCACAGGCCATACATAACTCAGTGACACAAGATTACACACAAGATTACACAATATTACTCTGTGGTATGTGGAAATAGTGGTGTAGTGGATAAGCAACTGTATGATATGCACTGTGATGTAAAGCAAACTGTTTATATACTGGGTCACACACTGTGTGCATAACAACAGCAGCCTATTGAGACAGACAAAAGCATGTTATGCAATGGAGTATTATCCATAGAGTGATCACACTAACGTCTTAAGTGGGGCAGTATAGCATTTTGCAAAAGGGCAAATAGGGCAGGCCACTGGCTACATAGAATATCCACCACAGAAGGGCAGATATACCTACATACTGCCCGAAAGCTAATGTGCCATTGCCTCACATATAAACAGTTACTGGCCATTTGGGCATCTGGTATGGCAGCACTGCTTATACAAATTTCAATGCATCCAAAAGGTAAAACAGATAACCATACTCATTTCACTAAGTTGACAGACACCAGTGCAGAAAGTTACACCCAGCAGTAGAACATATGCAAATGAGTAAGTAAAATTTAAGTTGTGTCTGACTTTTTAGAGGCTTCTCACAATAAAACAATAAACACTCAAAAATAGGGCATTTTCAAATAAATTAGGAGGGCAAAGTCAGCAGGATTCTACATATACTGCAATAGCTTCTCAAACACACATTAATAATAGTAGCTATGTGTAATAACTGTGCATCTAAAATCTGAGAACTTACTACAACAAAATATAGTATTACAGTGTGAGCTTCAGGGATCTATAAAGGGCTATTCTACATGTGAAGAATACAGATGTACAAGTTGTAAGACTGTGGTAATCAATATAACACAGAAACCTGTATGGCTCAGATGCAGGCAGCATAGTATTTATGGCCAATAACATGCACTTGGATATTTAACATGTAAGAGAACATATGAACATCCAGTAGTGGTTGACATGTGGTGCAGAATGGTACCATGACAGAAATGCTCATTAAACTCATCCATGAAGCAGTATGCAATGAGCCAACCACATGTCTAGTACACGAGGATCATCTGTGGACGATATTACGGGGCTGGACAGAGCAGAACATTCATGTATTGTGAAAATGAAACAGGACATGGTGATAGTTACAATAGAAAGAAAGTAAAATCAGTTTCACAGCTTAACACAAAAACCGACAGGAGAGCGGTGACTTATACATTGAGGTTACAGTTTTTACACATCAGGAAGACATATGTATTAGACCTGGATAAGGGCTCTTCAGTCACCTCAATGAACCAAGATACCTATGCTGCTTATTTGGACCTACTTGAGTCAATCAAATTACAACCACTCTAGTCATGGTGATTTTAACTATCCTTCTATTGGCTGGGAAACATATACAAGTACCAACATGCTTGCACCAAGGTTCCTACACTTTGTTTACACTAATGCCCTGGAACAAATAGTATGCAACCCTACAAGGGGTTCAAATATTCTCGACCTGGTCCTCACCAACAAGGGTGACCATTGCACCACCACAGGTATAGAACCCATACTGGTTACATCTTATCACAAATCAGTCACATTTGAAGTTGCTATAACATTTGAACCCCTCTTAGGTGAAATCAGGCAAAATAATTTTACCAAAGGAAATTATGCCCTCCTAAGGGATGGCATAAATAATTTCCAAGTTCCTGTTCCCACAGATGGCAATGGCAACTATACTAAGGTATAAGCAAGTGACCTGCACACTTACACAAATGTATTGACACAGCTGTACCTGATAGGATCAAAACAAGATCCTGAAGAAAAAACAAGAAAAACAAGCCTCCCTGGTGGACATCTACCATTAATAAGCTATACATAGAAGCTGCTGTCTAAGAATAAAAAGAGAGGTTCCCAGCACTGAAAGAACACCCCCCCCTCTGCTTGAACAACAAATAAGACAACTTGTAAAATCCTCGAAGAGCAACTTCGAAAAAAATTAGCAACCATAGCTAAGGATAATCATAAGGCATTCTTCAGCTATATCTGTAACCTAAAAAGTATGACCCAGATGTGTTCTGAACTTGCTGTAGATGGCATCACAGACACTGATCCTGTGAAAAGAGCTAATGTATTAGCCAACAGGTTTGGCAAAAGTTTCACCCCCTGTCCCTCCAAACATTCCACAAAGCATTCCCTTTAAATTTCTCTCACCTTGCATCTCCAAACAGCTAGTCATTAATGCTCTCTCCAAGGCAAAAAACACAGCTTCCACAGGGCCGGATGGCATCTCAAATTTCATTTTAAATGGTTTAAAACATAATTTAGCAACTCCATTGGGTACTCTCTTCAACCACAGCCTGAGTACTGCTTTTGTCCCTGCTGAATCAATGGAAAACATCAACTGTCATCCCCCTTTAGAAAGATGCTACAGCAACCGACCCTTGGTACTACAGACCTGTAAGCTTAACAAGCCTTATCTGTGAGGCCATGGAACAAATCATCACGGACCTTATAAATAAGGATATAGGTGATCTCTAAACCCTTGATCGAACACAAGTTGGTTTTGTCAAAGGCAGGTTGTGCCTATTAAACTTGGTGGACTTCTTTGAAAATGTACCAGAGCCACAGACAAAGGCAAACCTGTGCATACAGCCTATGTTCATTTAGCCAAGGCCTTCAACACAATCCCACATTCAGAAATCATTGATAAGCTCTCCCAGTTGAATAGCAACCATTATGTCATCAGATGGGTTGCTAACTGGCTCACTGACAGAACACACTCAGTCAAAGTTGAGGACTTTACCTCAACCAGCAGACCTGTCACCAATGGGGTTTCGCAGGGGTCAGTGCTAGGCCCCCTATTGTTTGGAATGTACTTCTCAGAAGTTCAGGCCAAAACAGAGGAGCTGTGGCTGACTAAGATTGCTGACAAATGCAAATTAGATACAATAATTGAACCCCCAAATGATGTCAATATACAGCAAAAGGAACTTACACAAACCAGTGATTGGTGCCAAAGCCATAGACTCAAACTCACTGCTAAAAGTGCATTATCATCAATTCAGTAAAATTCAGTAAAAACAGTATTCCTGCAGACTATCATATAAATAATACCCTAAGTAACAACTTAGTAGTGAGAGACATGGGAATGCAAGTTGACTGTAGCCTAAAATTTCACCACCATGTGTCTACTGTGGTAAGGAAGGCATTCTATATCACTCACCTAATTAGCAAAGGTATTGCCTCAATAGCAAAAGTGGTCATAACACCCCTATACTCAACCCTCATCAGGCCAATAATTGAGTACAATGCTCCCTTTTGGTATGTACCTTACCAAGCACCTGCAGCAACTTGAGAGGTCTCAGAGATTTTTAAATAAGAAAATTCAGGGTCTCCAACACATCATATATTGACAGACTGAAGTCAATGTCACTGTACTCAGTAGTGTACAGACTACTTAGAGGAGACTTGTGTGTGCCTGGCCTACAGATCATGTTGATTCCAAATCTAATGGACATGGAGGACATCCACAAGTCATTTGGTCACTCACTCCAGGAACCATAATCTGGGCTGCAACATAAATAGGACCTGCTGTTGAGACAGATCTGTCTGTCTCTTAGAGGTTGCCACTCCTCTGTAATAGGCTACAAACTCATCAAACAAAACCCCCCTTTGACTCTTTTTAAGCATAGCTTGGATGACTGGATGGGAAACCATAAATTCCTGCTGGGAATTTCAACTATTGCCCTCATAGATATGGGCAGTCATTGTAAACTAAAATTGAGTTTAGGCAAGATAGTTTTTATTGGGTTTCCCTAGTTTTAGAGTATTGGGCGGCACAGTGGTGCAGCGATTAACATTCTCACCTCACAGCAAGAGGTTCTCCGGTTCGATCCTCGGCTGGGGTGCCTTCTGTGTGGAGTTTCCATGTTCTCCCTGTGTTTGCGTGGGTTTCCTCTGGGTACTCCGGTTTCCTCCCACATTCCAAAGGCATGCATCTGGAGCATTTCTTCCCCGGGCCTCCGCTGAAAACAGGCTCTGTGGAACCTAGTCGGACTTTCCCGGTCAACAAATGATAAATAAATAAATAAATAAAATTATATTGGGTACACACAGCTAGGCCTATGAAGACCATCAGGTCAATTGCCCAGTAACCACCTATTAACCTATTTTCTACTCGAATAGGTTGTGATTCAGCATTTCACATGACCAGTAGTCATGGAGGTCATGAATAGCCCCTCAGACTAGTGGTAACACAAAAATGTGATTGTTTTTCCTGGAAATATTATGAAAGTATGCCATATGTTCATAATTATATTAATATCTTGAACCAGAGTATATTTATTTTGTACTCCTTATCAAATGAAAATATACACAATACTAAAAAAAATTGTGATGACAGTTGGTGTCTAACTATCACTGTTTTGCAGATATTGGCAATTATGTCTCTATTAAATTTGCAGATATGCATGCCATTCATAAGTATGCAAATATTTCCAACATTGAGTGGCATCTGCAAAACTGCATTGCAGCTAAATGGAAATAACATCTGCATGAACAAAAGTCTCTCTGATAAATGGGGTCTGTTAAGGTTGCAAGGGATTCACATTACGTTATCGAAACTTTAAAAGTTTGAATGCTATATGGTCAGACTCTGCTACACTTTGCTGTGAAGGAAAGGTTAGTTTGCTTTTATTTTTTGTATTACTGTATTGCCTTTCTATATTTTGAATACTGCAGTTTGTTTTCTTTACCTTGTGTTTTGCTTGCATTCTGTTTTAACAGCATATTAAAACTTCAAAAGAGACCACAGCTCTCTCTGTTCTGAGTCAGGCAGAATTACCACTGTCTTTCTAGTTGCCCGCCTCTTATGTTAATCTGACCATATATCTCATTTCTCTCTACTTTCACTGGCTTATGTGAGTAATCACAAAATCATCATTTTTGAAATCCCACCCCTTCAATTATTTAAATTTATTGGCCATCCTACAGTATTTCATAGTACCAAAATACAAAAGTGACCACCCCTTTCAATCCATCTTGCTGTTTTAAAAATAGTAACTCTCCACTAAACCTTAACTTTTTAAACAGGTAAAACTCAAGTTACCTACTTTCACATCTAACTTCTCTAGTGCACACTGCAGAGTGCATTCTTTTCAATCTTACCTTTAAGCATACCTGTGACTAGCACTTTCTCTAATACCTGCTGGAAAGCACTAGGAAGCCTTAAACTTATACAAACACTGAACTCTCAATTGTTAACAAGGAGAAATTAATAGTAGGCACTAAACAGCCTATAATTGCAAAGTACCTTGCTAAGGAAACAGCTCCTATCATTTACAAAGAAAAAAAAAAAGCCCCAAACCAGGCATGTCCAAGGGTCAGCTTCCAGTGATTTCTCCTGTCCACCTGGTGAATCTGGGCATACTGGGGCAATGCAGCAATTGCGTCATGTACACAGACAACCCTCTCCTCCTACCACCCAACACTACAACCTGTGAGAGATGCACTTACACAGCCAAAATAGAAGCAAAGCTCTATCCACCCAAGATTGTGCTAAAGAGTCAAGAGGAGAAGGTTAACACCCACACTACACCTCAAGCAACACATAGCCCCTAAAAACCCGCACCACCAACACTCACATATAGCAACACTAAATCCACATATGCAGAAGCCTTAACTGTAACCTGCCCAAGCAACAAAGACCTCTGAAGCTGAAATGCAAACAGACACCAATCACAACCAATGTGTCACATAGTTCACAACACCAGTGTGCCACCCAGCAACAGCCCCTAAGGCAAGACAATGTACCTAACACTTTAGTCATAGGTGACTCTATAGTCCAGCACACTGATGTCCCTCTCACCAGGTTGAATAAGGAGAAAATTACAGTCAGCTGCCTGTCGGGTGCCAGGATCCACCACATAATGCATGCACTCAAGTCACTCCACAACAAGTACAAATATGACTCTGTCATTGTCCATGTTGGAGTGAATGACTTGAGACATACCTCCGTGGACTACATGAAAAGAGACATGGAAGAGCTCTCGGATCATGTGGCCCAGGCAGGTATGACCCTAGCCCTGAGTAGCATCCTGCCTTCACCCAGAATGATACCACAATATAAGGATAAAATGATTGACTTCAACAATTGGCTAAGCTTATGGTGTCATTCAAAGGGGATCCAGTATCTGTCTGCCTGGGATGACATGATTGACAGACCACGATGCTTTGCCAGAGATGGTCTGCACCTGTTGCCTCTGGGATTCAGGTTACTGGCTAAGGCTCTTGCCACCCCTATAGTGCCTTTTTTAGGCAAACTTCAAAGGACAAAACCACCACCGTAACAGGTACAAGCATGCAAAATCTGAAGATAATGCTACTCAATGCTAGAAGTCTAAACCTCAAAATGCATTCTCTCGAGGTACTCCTAAAAATGGAGAACATCAATATCTGTGCAGTAACTGAGACCTGGTTCAAGGCTCCAGAGAGCACCACTGCAATACCAGGCTACAACTCTTACCACACTTTTCGGCCACCAAACCAGGACCGAAACACTAAAGGTGGAGGAGTGTCAATATTCACAAAGGATATTCACACCACCAGGCTAGTTGGCCAACACAATGTGTCTGAAATTTTCCAAGTGCAACTAACACTAGGTAAGACTGCAATCCAAATTGTAGCTTGCTACAGATCCCCCACCATACCCCAAGATTCTCACTACACCTTTCTAAACATACTGGAAAATATTAAGATAGAACCAAACACCCTAATACTGGGTGATTTTAACTACCCTGCCATTAACTGGGAAAACTACTCATGTCCCAACACCTTTGCATAGCGGTTTTGGAATTCATAAATTCCAACGCCCTGGATCAACTAATCCATAGTCCCACCAGGGGCTCCAATAACCTAGACCTGGTCATTACCAACATGGGAAATCAATGCTCCATACTTATGGTCACCCCCTCGTTAGTCAGGTCTGACCATAAGCTAATCACCCTTAACATCCACATCCCACCCCCACCCCCCAGTAAAGAAACCACCATAAAAAACTTCTCCAAAGCCAACTTCATGCTACTCAAGTCAGAAGTGACAAACTTCATGACACCCATGCAGACGGGAACTGAAAGTTCAACTGCTGAATCCTACACTAAGGCACTGTACGAGCACATCCACTCATGCATGAATCGTGCAATCCCAAATAGAACCAAAATGCTCTCATCCAAAAAAAGGACGCCAATCTGGTGGTCCCCTGCCATAAACAAACTTTACAACAAAAGGAAGAAGCTTTTGCAGAAAAGAGGAAAATCCCAGGATGCAAAAAAACTCCCTTACTAGCCTCAGTAAGAAACTGAGATGCCTCATAAAATCCTCCAAAGCTAGTTACGAAAATAAAATTGCCAAAGATTCCAAAGACAACCACAAAGCATTCTATAACTATGTCAAGAATCTAAATGGCAATGCTCAGATCTGCTCTGAGCTAAAACAGAATGGCATTAAATATACTGATCCGAAGGATATTGCCAATATCCTGGCAGATCGATTCAGTGCCAACTTCACCCCCCTCTCACCCCCTAAATGGCCCATCTCAATACCGGAAGATTGCCAAATTCCAGTAATAACGGCCACACAGGTACAAAACGCACTCTCTAAAGCCAAGAATACAGCATCCATGGGACCAGATGACATCCCGGGCTGTGTACTACATGAACTACAATATGAACTGGCACCTCACCTAAGTGTCATGTTTAATCATAGCCTCACCTCAGGTTTCATGCCCACTGAGTGGCGCAGAGCTACAGTTATCCCAATACACAAGGAGGGATCCACCTTGGATCCCGGAAACTACCGTCCCATCAGTCTGACAAGCCTTATCTGCAAGGCCATGGAGCATATTATCATGGAACTTATAAACAAAGACATTGGCAACCTTCAAACACTGGACCCCACCCTGTTTGGGTTTTTGAAGGGCCGATCTTGTCTTCTGAACCTGATTGACTTCTTTAAATCAGTCTCCAGGGCCATGGACAAGGGTAAGGTGGCCCACACAGCCTATCTAGACCTTGCCAAGGCCTTTGACACCATCCCCCACTCTGGAATCATAGATAAACTTACTAAGTTGGGCATTAATCCCTATGTCATGGGACAGACTATGTCATAAAAACAAACTGTTTCACTAAGGAAAAGGCTCCAAATAACATCCACAGGAATTGAGGAACACAGGTTTAATTGTAAAGTGCTTTTCATCGCTCAACAGTAGAGCAACTTCTTCAGACAACTTTCAATCAAGTAATTAGTATATTTATAATACAATCAATTTTAAAAACCACCCACATTTAAAGAGGTATTAAATGCAAGTAAAAAACACAAATAAACTACTAATTCAACCTTCTTATAAATGAGTAACCTAAATTAAATTAAGTTAAAAACCGTACAGTTTACAAATAAAATGATTGTTACTATTGTTGGTATTAAGTACTTAATGTAAGCCAGTGCAGCAAATATAAAATGCATTAATTCATTTTGGCAAGGTAATCAACCATGAGAGTAATTAATTTAGTAGGATTATAACCTCTTTAAATATATAAATGTATAAATATATAAATAAATAAATGTTCTATACATGAGTATGTAAATAAACATCTCATCTAAATATACACATACATACCTAGTTAGTTCATTTATAAAGACATTAGTAAAATTATAACTTATTTAAGTATAGTAATGTAAATATGTCAATATAAGAGTATGTAAATAAACATTCTAATGTGAACACGTAAATAAATATTCTATATAGATGTATACATATATATATAATTAGTTAATATGTAAAAACAGTATATTGTAACATAAAAGTATAACTATATTTAAAAACTGTAGAGCGATAGTGTAATCCTTATAATAAATTTGCCCTAATACCATATTTATTTATTTATTTTATTTGTTTCCTGTCCAAGCTTTTGAGTTTCAACAAATAACTAATATTACAATGTTTGTTTAGACCTGGTTTAACAAAAGCGTTTGTTCTCCACTGCCAAGATAATTCACGATCTTCTTGTAACAGGTTGTATGGGCCCCCTCTAGTGTCAGTTTGAATTTGATCAAAAGCAGTAAGCTTAAAATTATGCCGTGGGTTTGCTGCAATGTGTTTAAATAAAGCATTTTCTGTCTTGCCATTAGATATTGCGTATGTATGCTCGTACACTCTCTCTTTCAGTCGACGTTCAGTCTTTTCTATATAGAAAGCTGAACATAGAGTGCATATAGCTACATACACTATAAGTTTTGAATTACAGTTGAGTCTGTATTTGATTTTGTATTTTGTGTTATTAATAGTAACATGTTCGCTGCAAGACATAAATTTACACGTATTGCAGCTCCCACAGTTAACCATCCCTTTTCTATTAGTAAAGCTGTTTAATATGTTTGTATGTATTAATCCCTATGTCACCCAATGGGTTGCTAAATGGCTTACTGATAGAACCCACACTGTAAAAGTAGCCGACTCCAAATCCAGCTCCAGACAAGTGACAAGTGGAGTACCTCAGGGTTCAGTCCTGGGGCCGCTCTTGTTTGGCATCTACTTCTCTGAAGTACAGGTCAACACTAAGGGACTCTGGCTAACAAAGTTTGCAGATGACTGCAAACTGGGAGCCATTATTGAATCCTCAAATGATGTGGATACTCTTAAAAGGGCCTTACAGAAACAGATGCTTGGTGCCAGAGCCATGGGCTCAAGCTCAATGCCAAGAAATGTATTGTTATCCCCTTTGGGAAAAAACATGTATCCATGAATTACCATATAGGTGGCAGTAAACTAAACACAGAAAGTGTGATAAGAGACTTAGGGACACAGGTGGACAGTGGTCTCACCTTCGATAACCACATCGCCACAACAGTCGGGAAATCCTTCTATGTGGCACACCTCATCACGAAGGGCTTTTCATCCAGAAAACAGGAGGTCATTGTCCCACTGTACTCATCCCTCATTAGACCCATTATAGAATACAATGCCCTATTTGGTATGTACCTCTCAAGACATCTGCAACAACTGGAAAGGCCTCAGAAATACCTCACTAAAAGAATCACAGGCCTAAAGCAGATGCCCTACGCTGACCACCTTAAAAAACCCCAGCTATACTCTGTCGCATATCGTCTACTCAGAGGCGATCTCTGCTTAACATACAAGGCCATGTCAAACCCAGAGCTGTTGGACATGCTACACTTAAAGAAATCCCAATCCCTCAGAGCTACACGCTCCAGGGATCTAAACCTTGTCATCACAATAAACAAAACATGCTGGAGGGATAGGTTCCTGACCCAGAGACTCCCCAGACTCTGGAATAGATTGCCCATACATGTCAAGCAGAGTGCCTCTTTGGACCTCTTCAAGAGGAACCTTGATGATTGGATGGGAGAAAGGAAATTCACCCCAGGGATCATGTCAGTCGCCCTGCTAGACAGGGGTCCAGGAAAGTAAATAATGTGGGAAGAAATAGCCAGGGAAGTGTTATGGCTAGGCTTGTATAGGCTCTAGGGCTGATAGCCTAGTACCAACCTATGAAACTATGAACCTATGTTCGGACTTTTAAAATTTTGAAAACGACAGAAAAAAACCCAATAAACAGAAAAACCTACCTAACAGTTGCGACCCCCACAACCTCGCTCTTTAAATATACAACTCTGAGACAGCACCTCAGTGCAGTAAAGGAAAATCTTCTCTTTCCGCACTGAATGGAGATCTCCGTTAGCACGTTCAAACTTTTAAAAGTTCGAGCATATGGGTTCGGCCATATAGCATTCGAACTTTCAAACATTCAGCAACATAATAGGGAACTGGTTGCAAAGATATTAACACTTGTTTGCATAAGTATAATGAGTAAGTTTATATATTACCAAATTATCCAAAAAAAGGAGAACCACAGACTCACCACGATAATCTTGAATAAAATTTTGATAAAAACAGCTTTATTGGAGGTAAGCGCTTTCGCGTATCAAAAGGATACGCTTCTTCAGACCATGACTTAAAATGAAGCTGTTGCTTCCTTTTTATACAGAATAAAAGCATCATCATAATCATTTCAAGTACTAATTAACAATCAATCGACCAATTAGTGGATTAATATAATTAATAATATAAAAACCTTTCAGGCAGCATATAACAAAGAACGTTCCCTGCTAGTATATAAAACAAAAAGTATTTCATTTAGCAAATACCAAGCAAGTGGATAGTTTTTTAAAAAAATGTAAATATAAAATGAGGTATATATATTAAATTTTCAGCCTTATAATATAAACTATATTTATCCAACTAAAAAAAATATGAATAAATAAATGAATATATGAATAAATGCATCTTAAATAAAATCAGTAGGAATCTAAATATATATAAATAGTTTATAAACACATGACAAAATGTCATAATTCATAATTCTGTAAAATCTGGATAATATAGCATTGCATTTTAAATAAATATATATTTATATATGGCAAAGTTGCATGTGAATAAATAAATAAATAAATAAAATACAAAGCTAAACACTACTCATTATATGGTGTCCTGTATTTAATTATATTCAAACATGAATAAAAATGAATAAAAATGGAATTTAAGACTGAGTATATTGAATTTACTTACGGGATTTAAGATGGGATCTAAGTGTTATGTAGTTATTGAGACCAGGTGAAAGATGTCCCCTTAGTTTGAAAATCCACTGTAATTATTTCTGTTCAAGCAATAACATATAGTCGCCACCTCTAAAATTCTGCTTAATAATCTGCAACACTCTAAATACAAAAGAATGATCAGGATATAATTTAATATGCCTAGCTAAGGCATTCAACTCATTTCCATGTTCAATATCGTACAAATGATTATATATCCTATTTTTTAGCTTTCTCTTTGTCATCCCAATGTAAAAAGCAAAACATGAGGTACAGGTAGCTAAATAAACCAAACCCGAAGTGTCACAAGTAGCTAGAAACTTCGGAATGAAAGAAACATTCATAAATGGATGTTCAAAAACTTGGTTTCTTGAAATATATTTACAATAATTGCAATGGTAACATGGAAAAGTACCTGTTTTCCTAGTAGTAAAAGTTCTATTGGCATTAATTACCCCTGAGTTGACACATAGGAGCCTTTTCAAATTCTTATTGTTTCTAAAAGTAAACGAAGGAAAAGTACTTACTATTCTCTGAGTTCGTTCATCAATTGTTAATACATGCCAGTTATCAATAATGATTTTCTTGATATTAGATATATCATTGGTATATGTAGTTGTAAACCTAACTTTTTCTCCTATATTATTAGAATGGTAAGGAATAAATACACCACTGATCGGTTGATAAACACCAAAATGATCAGTTGTATTTGTATCATTCAGAACTTGTGTTCTAATTTCTCTCACAATACTTTCATTGTAGCCTCTCTTTGAGAATATAGCCTCCATTTTATTAGCTTCTGCTGTTAAATCAACATTATTTTTACAAATTTTAGATAGTCTGTGAAACTGACTTTTCACTATACCCTTGCAAATGTAATGGATGCATGCTGTCAAACCGCAATATAGTGTTTTTCCAGCATGCTTTCCTGTGTAACTTTGATATAAGTTTGCCTTCTTGAATAAACAAAGTAACATCTAAAAAGTCCACTGATTCATATGATGTTTCTATAGTAAATTTCAAGAAACTTGAAGTACTGCTCAACTCATGCATAAATTCACTAAATTCATCTGCTGTTCCATCCCAGACCACTAGGATGCCATCTACAAAACGTTTGTATACAATGACTTTAGTGAACCACTGATGTCTAAATAGAAATTCCTTCTCCCACTGATGTACAACCAAATTGGCGTACGTGTTTGCGCAAGGGGTACCCATAGCTACCCCTGTTTTTTGTATAAATATGTGCTCACCATAGGAGAATACATTGTTAGAGAGAACAATATCTAGTAGTTGGCATATCAAAATCTGGATTGCCAAATTCAGTAATAATGGCCACACATCTCTAAAGCCAAGAATACATCCATGGGACCAGATGACATCCGGGCTGTGTACTACATGAACTACTAATATGAACTGGCACCTCACTAAGTGTCATGTTTAATCATAGCCTCACCTCAGGTTTCATGCCCACTGAGTGGCGCGGGCTACAGTTATCCCAATCCACAAGGGGATCCACCTTGGATCGGAAACTACCGTCCCATCAGTCTGACAAGCCTTATCTGCAAGGCCATGGAGCGTATTATCATGGAACTTATAAACAAAGACATTGGCAACCTTCAAACACTGGACCCCACCCAGTTTGGGTTTGTGAAGGGCCAATCTTGTCTCCTGAACCTGATTGACTTCTTTAAATCAGTCTCCAGGGCCATGGACAAGGGTAAGGTGCCCCACACAGCCTATCTAGACCTTGCCAAGGCCTTTGACACCATCCCCCACTCTGGAATCATAGATAAACTTACTAAGTTGGGCATTAATCCCTATGTCACCCAATGGGTTGCTAAATGGCTTACTGATAGAACCCACACTGTAAAAGTAGCCGACTCCAAATCCAGCTCCAGACAAGTGACAAGTGGAGTACCTCAGGGTTCAGTCCTGGGGCCGCTCTTGTTTGGCATCTACTTCTCTGAAGTACAGGTCAACACTAAGGACACTGGCTAACAAAGTTTGCAGATGACTGCAAACTGGGAGCCATTATTGAATCCCCAAATGATGTGGATACTCTACAAAAGGGCCTTACAGAAACAGATGCTTGGTGCCAGAGCCATGGGCTCCAAGCTCAATGCCAAGAAATGTATTGTTATCCCTTTGGGAAAAACATGTATCTATGAATTACCATATAGGTGGCGATAAACTAAACACAGAAAGTGTGATAAGAGACTTAGGGACACAGGTGGTCGGTGGTCTGACCTTCAATAAGCACATCGCCACAACAGTCGGGAAATCCTTCTATGTGGCACACCTCATCACGAAGGGCTTTTCATCCAGAAAAAGGAGGTCATTGTCCCACTGTACTCATCCCTCATTAGACCCATTATAGAATACAACGCCCTATTTGGTATGTACCTCTCAAGACATCTGCAACAACTGGAAAGGCCTCAGAAATACCTCACTAAAGAATCACAGGCCTAAAGCAGATGCCCCGCTGACCCCCTTAAAAACCCCAGCTATACCCTGTCATATCGTCTACTCAGAGGCAATCTCTGCTTAACATACAAGGCCATGTCAAACCCAGAGCTGTTGGACATGCTACACTTAAAGAAATCCCAATCCCTCAGAGCTACACGCTCCAGGGATCTAAACCTTGTCATCACAATAAACAGAACATGCTGGAGGGATAGGTTCCTGACCCAGAGACTCCCCAGACTCTGGAATAGATTGCCCATACATGTCAAGCAGAGTGCCTCTTTGGACCTCTTCAAGAGGAACCTTGATGATTGGATGGGAGAAAGGAAATTCACCCCAGGGATCACGTCAGTCACCCTGCTAGACAGGGGTCCAGGAAAGTAAATAATGTGTGAAGAAATAGCCAGGGAAGTGTTATGGCTAGGCTTGTATAGGCCCTAGGGCTGATAGCCTAGTACCAACCTATGAAACTATGAACCTATGTTCGGACTTTTAAAATTTTGAAAACGACAGAAAAAACCCAATAAACAGAAAAACCTACCTAACAGTTGCGACCCCCACAACCCCGCTCTTTAAATATACAACTCTGAGACAGCACCTCAGTGCAGTAAAGGGAAATCTTCTCTTTCCGCACTGAATGGAGATCTCCGTTAGCACGTTCAAACTTTTAAAAGTTCGAGCATATGGGTTCGGCCATATAGCATTCGAACTTTTAAACGTTCAGCAACGGAATAGGGAACTGGTTGCAAAGATATTAACACTTGTTTGCATAAGTATAATGAGTATGTTTATATATTACCAAATTACTTGTGCAGTATAAAATTACTGCTATGTCTAGCTGACATTTTAATATGACCATTGTGAAGAGGAGTGAGGGAAGAAGAACTTTAGTATCTTAATTTTTTTTTTTTTTGCAACTTTTATAGTTTTTGAGATATAAACATTTGTTTGTAGGTAGGTTGCAAGACTGCATTCTCAGAATTTTAGCTCAGGCAAAATCTGTCCAGGTAGGAATTCTGCAGGTGACAGGAGGTATGAAATTCCACTTGGGCTTTGTGGGAAATAGTTAATATTCCTTTCTAGGTTTAATGGGACCTCATCATTGCCAGTCTTTGAGGAGATGCACCTGAGCTTCCCTGTTGACCTTCATAACTACACAGCAGCAGTATACCCCACTCTTCCTGACTCCAAGGATGGCACATCCCAGATCTCTCAATGAGTGTCACCCAAACAGGGAGAAAGCCTCCTCCATTTCCACAGGATGAGTGAGCGTTTTGTCACTTATACCCATCCTGCTACCCTGGTCTCTCCAGGACCCATGTCTGCTAATCAAACACAGATCCACTAGGTCACATGTAGGGCTTTATCCCTCAATGCCACAGAAGTGGGATATTGAGTCCTTATCCTTGAATGCAAACTTACTTATTGTTTTTGTGACAATTATAATATCTCCCTTATTTTAATTTCAGGACATGCTATGGGAACATTAATGTCTTTGACAAGCATCCTTCCTAGAGATATTCATTTTTTCCCAAGGCTTCATATTATTTATGTGATAAAACTGTTCAGATTTCCTTTTATCAATTGTCACACTACATAATTAATTTCAGCTATTTTTGATGCAATTTCAAAGTGGTTGCTTTCAGCTATTGATACTAACAGAAGTATCTCCTGGTTCATTCTTTCAGTTGAGTATTTCTGTTATAAGCTCTCCTGTGCCCTCTCTCTGTCTCTCTCTCTGTCTCTCTCCATATAGTTTCATAGGTACATTATAGGATATTGATCTCTATGGATCTTAAGAAGCCCAGTTTTATACTTTGTGATAGTTTTTAGTCCTTATATGTTGCATATAAATAAATCAGAGATGGTACAGACAAGTATATTTTAGTTAATTTACATGTTTCTGCTATCCATGTGGGACATGGGTGTGAAAATGGGGGTAAAGTTGTGGTTCCTCATCCATTCAGCCACATTGCCAAATTATATTTGAAAAGAGGAAAATAATCTTTCTCTGGAGTGAAGATGGTTCCACAGAAGTGGAATTCTCTGTGATACATAGCTATCCCTCCAAACCGTTCTATTTAATTAGCAAAAGAGATTGATATCCCTTGAGTGGGTGTCTATGATTCTACTGGACATGTGTATAGTTTTGTTGAATCACTACATGCTAGGTACAGGTCACCTCTCAATGGACTGTATGACACTGAAAAAAGGACAAGGCTATGAGATAGTGTGCATAGGTTTTACAATGTATACCCTTGATTTCTTTAAGTGAAAAATCATTGTGGTCATTCCAGTGTGACAGGTGTTTGGACAGTTACATAATGAAATTGCATTATACTTAATGATTGCTCTAATAAGTGAAGAGTACAGTAGAGTGATTCATCACTGGATCTGGGATCAAAACCTGATTATTCTAATTTATATTACAATAGGGTAATTACATCCCTGGGTCTGGGAGCAAATCCTGATTATTCTAATGTATACTAGTTAAAAGAATGGTAGCGGCATTCCCAGAATTAATAGACATAGATGATATGTCATTGTCAAGGGAAAGCAAACAGTTGGCAACATTAATGGAACAATGATGATCCAGTGGGAAGCAGAATGTAAGAAAACACTGCTGCTGTTAGTGGATCTTGATGCAGAGAAGCCATTCCACAGAATTAGTTGGGATTTTATAAGAAGGGTAATGGTAGCCTTTGAATTTCCTAATAGAACAATAGGGGTATTAGAAGAACATATGAATGTCTGGAGACTAGAATTAAGGTGGGATGTTCCCTCTCCAACAAGCTATGTCTGAATAGAGGTACCACGGACAGCACAGTAGTGCAGTGGTAGTGTTGTTGCTTCACAGCAAGAGGTTCTTTGTTACGATTCTCAGATGGAGTGCCTTTGGTGCAGAGTCTGCATTTCCTCCCTGCATTCATGTGGGCTTTCTCTGGATACTCCAGTTTCCTCCCATGTTACAAATACACGCATCTGGAGGGTTTTTCCCTGGGCCTCCACTGAAAATTGGCTTTTGTTCCAAGTCGGGCTTTCCAAGTAAACAAATGTTAAATAAATATGTTATTTGCTTTATAATTAGAGGTATTTGCAAAGAAAATAAGGGACTCGCCAATTCAAGGACACAGCTGGTATGGCAATTGTGAAAAGTTAGCTGTATTTGTAAATATTATTTTATACTTGATAAATTCAAACAAAAAGATAAAAAATGGCAGTGTTGTGGAGCATACTGAGAGAGTTTAAAGTTTTTTTCAGGATATAAAATAAATGAAGACAAACAAACGCTCAACCAGTAAACTATGCGCCCACAATATGAATTGATTCATCAATACTCATATTTATGAGGAAATGATAAGATAAAGTATTTAGGGATATGGATTAAAAAGGATTCTGTTGTTCTGAAGGAAGAGATAAAACAAATGTCTAAAACATTGAGAATGAGAAGCCCTTGATTATGGGTATAGTTAGTAAGATACAAGCAGTGAGATGTTTTTTATTCCCTTTAGTTTTATATATAAGTCAGTCATATTCTTATCTGCTAGATAAGAAGGGGTCTATGTCATATTATCAAATGGTCAGTTCTGTGAACCACCATTTGTTGAACTGACAACATTGAATGTTCACTTCAGCAAAAGGGAACATCAGCAGGGATCTGAAACAGGGAATGCCATTACATGGCTAATATCATGACTGTCACACCCACTGCAATATGTAAAATACCCCCCCACACCCCCACCACCTATATATACCAGCTCCGAGATCACACTACAGTGGGGAAAAGGGAAAATTTTCTGATGTAGGGAATGTTGGCCAAATAATGGCATTCCCTCTTTTAGATTCTTGCTGATGTTCACTTTTGCTGAAGTGAAAGTTCGATGTTGGTTGGATGAAGAGTTGTTCATGGAACTGACCATTTGCTAATATGATATAGACCTGATAAGAAGTTATGGACCATACCCAAAGAGTTTAAAAAGCTTATATCAGAGGTAAAGAGGGCAACAATTAAGTGGGATAAGTTGATTCTCTCCATGGAAGAAGGCAGTTTAGGATTACCTGATGAAGAAATACTTTAGAGCTACACAGTTAAGGCTCATATACATAAATCAAGTAGACAGAAAGGATGACAATAAAATAGGGGAGGGGGCTCGAAAAGAAAGAAAAGTAAGAAAAAGGTAGGAGTTTAGATATCGTTCCTTAAGGAGAATAATCATCCATAAGGATTTTATGTTCGAGAAGTAGCCAAAAGTATTCCAAGAACTAAGCAATACAGAGATGTTGAAAGGAGATTTTACCAATAGTAGTGACTGCAAGTTGGGAATAGAAAAAAAAAAAAAAAACAAGAGGGAGCTAGAACGTACTCGTGAAAATTAGAAAAGGAACCCAAGGTATTATAAACAAATGTTTTGTCACTCTTTGAAAAGGAATGTTTTCCTGCTCCTACAGCTACTATGAATCCTTAAGGATACCTGTCATTGAACTTTTCAAACAGTGAGAATAAACTGAGGCTTAGGATACAACAAATAGAGCGTATGAGAACAGTTGGCCCCAGTCTCTCACATTCCCACCTATAGCATTTTGTAACCGATTTAATTTTGAAGTTTAATTAAAACTTCTCAATAAATTAGTATCTGAGATGGTGGTACACAGATATACTCAGTTGCTTCACTTTAGTTCGCTCATTACTCTAGACATGAATATGGTGCTTAAATCAGTAAAAGCTTCTTAGAGGATCCCTACTCTAAAAAAGTTAACACTGGTTGTTTTGCTGTACCTTTTACCTTGACTCTTGATAGAAGTTCTGATTTTTGGAATTTTTTATTTTTTTTGCAAAATCAGTAACTACTGCAATATATCTGATGGCTCTTAACTGAATTTACACATGGACCTACAATTTCCATTGTTATGGGTTCAGATAATGCATTCACAATGGACAATGACACAGGAGTCTTAAAACTTGGGTTTGCTGCAGTCCATGTCACAATGGGTGAGATGCAGAAAAGTTTAGTTTTCTATGTCCTTTATAATACTATTGTGAAATCTGGCAAAAATGTTGCCTCTTTTCTTATCTATAACTAAATAGTCATCCAAAATGTGTCTGTGCACAGTCCTCATTACAGATATTGTAAAACACCTTGGAACAAACAAGTGGCTTTGGTTATCCTGTACAGAAGATGATTTTTTAGAACAAACTATGACCATTCAGTGGCTCTGGCATGTCCCTTTGGCTGCCCAGTCATTGTTTCTATATCATCTCTTGCCCTATTTTTAGAAATTGACATAGCTTATCTGTGCATTGGTCATAGCTGCTTTCCTTTTATCAGTATTCTAATATAACCAAATAATATGAATATTGAGCTGGTGACTGTATCTGATACGATAAAGACAGCCTCATATATAAAATGATAACATTGGTGTAACATTGTACAAGTCAAAACCAATACTTAGTAAAAACAATCCAAAAATGTATTTAAATTTCACTAACACAAGCTACAGTTTAATGCTTTCATCCCAATACTTGGGACTTCCTCATAACTACAAAATAATGATGTAATTTCCTTTAATACTTATAATTCAAACCCCTTGTTAAATAAATTGGATAATGAAACAAACAGTAAAATAATTAGGTAAAACATCTTATGACATTAATATCAGGATCTCAGTGCTAAAAATCATCAATTGAAACACTAAAAGCAAAGTATAAAACGCGTCACTGAAGAAATAAAACATGTCACTATGAAAGTGAAAAATGATAAATGATCATAAAATCCTGTAACCATCTTTTTTATAAAATCATAGTTTGCTGGCTTTAAGTTTTAATACAGGTTTAACGGATATAAATTCAATGAGCACCAGTGAAAAACTAACATTTGTTCTTAGTTGCTATAATAACTCATGATGCTCCAATCTTAATTCCCATTCTTCCCCTCTGGGGTCAGTCAGGTAAAGCCCTTTCAATTGTGGCAAACTTCCAGCGATCAAATGCTGGACATACAAATGAATGTTTATTAAAGGGCACTGTTAGTGTTTTGGGTAGATATATATATGTTCATGTACCCTCTTCCTGAGGGGTCTTTCTGTCTTCCCGATATAAAATGAAGGGCATTGGGTACACTTTGCTATATAAACCACACCTTTGGTTAAGCAATTACCTCTTATAATGGTGGTCCAATATTGTCTAAAGTTAAAGCACCCCCATCAAAACTATAGGGACATTGCTTACAGGTTCCATACTTGGTACCATATTTCAGCTTTACCATCCCAGGTTTACTGCCTCTCTCAAAAACGTCTTTGAGGTTTCTTGAAGTTTTATAACCAAAATGTGGCTTGTTTCCCACCATACCCAGTATGCATGGTTTGGTTTTAAAAATTGCCCAGTACCTAGTAGTAATATCCTCAAAAAGGTCAAGGATATTATTACTCGGAACTGGACAGGTGTGGTTTATATAGCTGTGCAGTACTTAGTTTTATGCCCTTTTCTATAGCATTTAAGACAAATAGCTCAGATGGTAATAGTTTTTCATTGTTTTCAGGAATGTAATATATTTAGCTGAAGGTTTATTATTAGCCTTTGGTTTAAGCAGGTTAATGTTTGGTTAAGCAATGACAGTTAACAATATGTAGGCTGTTCTTGCTTTCCCCTTGTTTTCACTATTTGTCAGTCCTAAGCAATCCTGATGGTCTGTCTGGGGTGGAAACATAAGGTATGCACATTATAAGTTTGAGGTTTATAGGTGTGTACTAGGCTAATGGCCTTGGAGCCTTAACAAGCCTAGCCCATAGAAGTGCCCGGGCATTGTGCCACCCAATGTTAGTTCCCAGTGCCTTTATCAAGTAGTGCCACTGAAGTGATCCCCGGGGTGAACTTTCAATTTCCCATCCACAAAACTATATCTCAATGAGTTCTTAACAGAGGTGAGAATCAAGCCTTGCCCCTTATGCCTGAAAGGCAAACACCTTAACCACGGTGATAACTGGCTTTTTTCTTTCTAGAGATCCCTTCACATGTACCAGTGGTGTAGCACAAAGATTTGCAAGCTCACTGCCCAAGATTTGTGTCCTGTTAGTGGTGCTGAGTATGCCACTGGTACAAGATCAGTACATCTTGTGTTTTCTTCTGTGGTATGCTACAAGGGTTCATATAGGCACACAGGTCTATCTCTGCAACACATGCTTGTTAATACTGCAGAGTGAATGACCTTTGTGCTGTTCCTAGTATGGATTGTGGAGACCAACTATTAACTTGTCTGCTCTAATGTTCATAGGTGCATAGGTGTGTACTAGGCTAATGGCCCTGGGGCATTTACAAGCCTAGCCATAGGATTACCTTGGCATAGTGCCACCCAACCTTAGTTCCCAGTGCTTCTGTTGAGTAGAGCCACTGGTGTTATCCCCGGGGTGAATTTTCTGTTTTCCATCCACTTATCAAGATTTCTGTTGAAGATGGTCAGCGAGGTGCTCTGCTTGACATGTATGGGAAGTCTGTTCCATAGCATGAGCAGTCTTTGGGTTATAATCATGTCCCTCCAGCATGTTATGTTAATTGTGGTAATGAGGTTGAGGTCTCTGGAGCATGTGGTGCAGAGGGATTGTGATTGCTTCAGCATTACTAACAGAGCTGGGTCAGACATGGCTTTGTAAGTCAAGCAGAGATCACCTCTAAGTAGGCGATATGAGACAGAGAGTAGTTGGAGTTTTTTGAGTCTGTCCATATAGGACACATGTTTAAGGCCTAGGATCCTCTTTGTGAGGTATTTTTGCAGCCTCTCCAGTTGTTGCAGGTGTCTAGTGAGGTACATTCAAATGGAGCATTGTACTCAATGATTGGCCTAATGAGGGAAGAGTAGAGGGAGACAATGACCTCTTTCTTCCTGGATGCAAAACCCTTAGTAATGAGATATGCCACATAGAAGGACTTTCTGACCACAGTGGCAATGTGGTGATCAAAAGAGAGGATGCTGTCAACCTGTGTTCCCAGATCTCTTATAACATCTTCCGTGTTCAGTGGACTACCATCAATGTGGTAATTCATGGCAAAAGGGTTTTTCCCAAAGGGGATGATGACACATTTTTTGCCATTGAGCTTAAAGCCATGGTTCTGATACCAGTCAGTTGCAGTGAGGCCATTCTGTAGGATGTCAACATCACTTGGAGAGTTAATAATAGCTCCCAACTTGCAATTGCCTGTGAACTTTGTTAGCCAGAGTCCCTTTGTGTTGGCATGGACTTAGAGAAGCAGATACCAAACAGTAGAGGACCCAGGACCGAACCTTGTGGTACTCCACTCGTGACTAATCGGCAGTCTGACTTGGAGTCAGCTACTTTCACACTGTGAGTTCTATCTGTGAGCCAGTTTGCAACCCACCTAGTGGTATAGGGGTTGATGCCAAACTTAGTGAGTTTTTCTATGATTCCTGAGTGGGGAATGGTATCAAAAGCCTTGGCCAAATCAAGGTAGGCTGTATGAACCGCCTTGTCTTCATCCACAGCTCTGGTGACTGACTCAAAGAAGTTGACCAAGTTGAGCAGGCATGATCTACCCTTCACAAAAAACAAACTGTGTGGGATCCAGAGTCTGGAGATTCCCTATATCCTTGTTTATTTTGTCCATGATGATGCAATCTGTAGCTTTGCATATAAGACTCATCAGGCTAATGGGGCAATAGTTCCCAGGGTCTGTAATCTCTCCTCCTTTGTGGAGAGGGATAACTGTAGCAGTGTGCCATTCAGCAGGTACAAAGCCTAAGGTGAGGCTGTGATTGAGCAGAGCACACAGATGAGGTGCCAGTTAACTCTGTAGATCATGTAGAACACAACCAGGGATACTGCCAGGTCCCATAGAAGCTGTATTCTTGGCCTTGGACAGTGATGTTTTAACCTGTGCAGCATTAATACTGGGTGCCTGGCAATCTTCTGGTACTGTGATTGGTCCTTTGGTAGGGGAGAGGGGGGTAAAGTTGGCACTGAATCTGTCGGCCAGTATACTGGCAATATCTGTTGGATCGGTATAGGAGGTACCATTGTGCAGCAGCTCAGAGCAAATCTGGGTATTGCCATGGATATTCTTTACATAACTATAGAAGGCCTTCTTGTTGTCTTTACTATCTGCTGCAATTCTGTTTTCACACCTAGCTGTAGAGGACTTGATGAGGGATCTCAACTTTTTGTTGAGGCAGATAAGGGAGTTTTTCCAGTCTTGGGACTTCACCTTATTCTGCATCAGTTTCCTCCTTCTGTTGTAAAGTTTGTTTATGGCAGGGGACCACCAGATTGGCTTCCTTTTTTTTTTTTGAGTAGAGTCTTTGGTTCTATTATGTATGGTGAGATCCATGCATTTTTATACGTGTTCGTACAGTGCATTGGTGTATGATTCTGCAGTCATGCAACTATTCTCCATTTGCATGGGTGCCGTGAAGTTAGTCATCTCTGTTTTTAGGATCCCAAAGTTAGCTTTGGAGAAGTCTTTCATAGTGGTTACCTTTGCTGGGGAGGTGGGAGGGATGTGGATTTCCAATGTGATTAGTTTGTTGTCGGACCTAACCAGGGAGGAGCTGACTACTGGTGTAGAGCAATGGTCACCCATGTTAGTAATGACCAGGTCAAGGATGTTGCTACCTCTAATGGGGGCAAAAATGAGCTGGACCAGGGCATTGGAATAATTGAACTCCAGGAAACGTTGGGCAAGCATATTGGTACATGAGTAGTTTACCCAGTTAATTGAGGGGTAGTTGAAGTTGCCTAGCAAGAGAGTGTTAGGTTGGACCCTAATATTCTCCAGGGTACTTAGGAATGTGGAGTGCGAGTCTTGGGACATGGTTGGGCACCTATAGGAGGCTATGACCTGAATCGCTTTGTTACTCAATGTAAAAAAAAAACTTTTTCTTCAGACTAGAAAATGCATAGTTGTCTTATTATACATCATCACTTTAATATATTTTATTTTAACTTTAATTTTTGGATGAAGTAATAAAGCAGTTTGACACTAAGCTAAACATACAAACCCTATTAAGAATATTCATTATGTACAGATTAAGCTACATTAGGAAACATTCACGAATGACTGTTACATATTATACGTGGTAAAAGTAATGTCTTTCAGCTTTTCCTGGTTTGGGGTCGCCACAGCGGAACTCCGGTCTGCTAAAGATTGGCTGTGAATTTTTATGGTGCCGAGTTGCCAGCCCGACACCCAACCTTCAAAGAAGGCACACTGCTACCTGCATATTTTTATACATCACTCGACCACAGGGAGAACATGCAGACTCTATACAGAAGGTGTTCCAGCTGAGAATTGAATGGGAGAACCTCTTGCTGTGAGACAACAATGCTAACAGCTGCACCACCACGGCCTACTAAATATTATACATGGTACTATGTACATATATATCTGCTACCATTTTGTTTTTTTGTCTTCCTTTTGACCATGTGCAACTGTGCTAAAATCTACTTTTTATATCATCTCTATTTTTTATATACTGTGGAGTTTATTTTGAACATGTGGTGTGCCTGCAACTGGTTAGTTTTGATCTGTCCAGTGCCCTGCTGAACAAATTTAATTTAGTATTAATAAATAAATACATTAGTACAATTCAGTAAGCAAGTCATAGGTGTTAAGATTATGCAGTTAACCTGTAATATAAATAACTGAAACTATTATTACTAAAGTAAAATGTAAAAAAAAATGAATGAATGATGCAGTTATACTTAGCAAAACAAGCACAGATACAAAATAATAAGCATACCTATTTTGTCATGTTAGATTAAGTAAGTAATAAGGTATGGGGAATTGTCCATGTGCCAAAAGGAAATGTAATGTGTAAAGCCTAAAGACAGCAGCCATATAATCCTATGTATACATGCATTAATATTTGAGTTATACCCCACAAAATGTTAGTATGCTATTAAAATGGATACCATTAGTCTTCATTACTTTTATGCTTTAATAATTTAAGAACTAAAATGCATGTATACTTGTATTTTTTAACCTATTATTAGATTCAGTTAAAGTGGAAACTGACTTTCAATGTACTAAATAACATTTTCATCTGAATTCTGTTCACAACAGTTTCTTGTTTTTATAACATTTTTCAGAAAAACTGACATTTTATTTGTTCTGTGTCCAGTTATAAGAAAGGAAAGCTAAAATTGTGTATTGTGTTTGTGCAATTTCTGATGGCTTAATATTTTGACTAAAACGTTTAGCATAATACGATGACTAAAGCAGTGACACTCTACCATTCCATCATATCAAGTGAATTTGCACTTGATGCGCAAAAACTGTTTTAGTAAAAGCCAATACCAAGGATAGCCTGCAAGGTATTGCGTAAAGGCCTTGGTAATTTTTTATTCAGAATGGGGAGATCAGAATATTAACATTAACTTGATTTTAAGGAATTATGTGCCACCCATTCATGATGTTGACAACTGATGCACTTGAACCACACTTTTCAAAACACTCATCTAAGAGACCCCCATTATGAAAAAAGGCTCTTCTTTGTATACAATTAGGTCTCAGAAAGTGATTTGCATTGACAAAACAAGGTGATCTTTTGTAAAATAGCTCATAAAATAAGAGCACTGTAGTGTCAAACTTCAAACTTTTTTGTGAGAATGTCATAGCTACTGGGCCCAAGTGTGACTTACATTGGTTAACTATATTGCAATCTCTCTTCAAATAGGTTTCTGAGGATCACATATTTGGCAAACAGAGACTGATAACATCAATGTCAGGACTATAGAACAAACCTTGTTAGCATTGCATAGCTTTAACTGATGACATCAGAGTCAGGACTATGGAACAGACTGGAACAAACCTTATTAGCAGTGCATAGCTTTAACTGACAACAACATCAAACTCAGGATAAAAGAACAAAGCTTGTTAGCAGTGGATAGCTTTAACTAACAACATCAAATTCAGGACTATGGAACAAACCTTGTTAGCAGTGCAGAGTGTTAACTGACTACATCAACGTCAGGACTATAGAATACATCTTGTTAGTAGTGCATAGCTTTAACTGATGACATCAAAGTCTGAACTATAGAACAAACCTTGTTAGCAGTGCATAGCTTTAACTGAAAACATCAAAGTCAGGACAATGGAGCAAAACCTGTTAGCAGTGCATAGCTTTAACTGACGAAATCAAAGTCAACACTATGGAACAAACCTTGTTAGCAGTGCATAGCTTTAACTGATGACATCAAATTTCAAACTAGAGAACAAACCTGTCTAGCAGCACATAGCTTTAACTGACGACATCAAAATCAGAACTATGGAACAAACCTTGTTAGCAGTTCATAGCTTTAACTAACGACATCAAAGTCAGGACTATGGAACAAAACCTGTTAGCAGTACATAGCTTTAACTGACGATATCAAATTCAGGACTGTGGAACAAAGCTTGTTAGCAGTGCATAGCTTTAACTGACAAACATCAAAGTCAGGACTATGGAACAAACCTTGTTAGCAGTGCATTGCTTTAACTGACAACATCAAAGACATGAATATGGAACAAAGCTTGTTAGCAGTGCATAGCTTTATCTGACGACATCAAAGTCAGGACTATGGAACAAACCTGCAGTGCATTGCTTTAACTGACGACATCAAAGTCAGGACTATGGATCAAAGCGGGTTAGTAGTGCATTGCTTTAACTAACAACATCAAAGTCAGGACTATGGAACAAAGCTTGTTAGCAGTGCATAGCTTTAACTAACAACATCAAGGTCAGGACTATGGAACAAATGTTGTTAGCAGGGTATAGCTTTAACTGATGACATCAAAGTCAGGACTATGGAACAAATCTTGTTAGCAGTGCATAGCTTTATCCGACGACATAAAGTCAGGACTATAGCACAAACCTTTTTAGCAATGCATAGCTTTAACTGATGACATCAAAGTCAAAACCAGAGAACAAACCTGTTTAGCAGCGCATAGCTTTAGCTGACAACATCAAAGTTAGGACTACTGAAGAAATCTTGCTAGCTGTGCATAGCTTTAACTGACGACATCAAAATCTGGACTATGGAAAAAAAGCTTGTTAGCATTGCATAGCTTTAACTAATGACATTAAAGTCAGGACTATGGAAAAAAGCTTGTTAGCAGTTCATAGCTTTAACTAATGACATCAAAGTGAGGACAATGTAACAAAGCTTGTTAAGAGTGCATAGCTTTAACTGACGACATTAAGGTCACGACTATGGAACAAAGCTTGTTAGCAGTTCATAGCTTTAACTAACGACATCAAAGTCAGGACAATGTAACAAACCTTGTTAGCAGTGCATAGCTTTAACTGATGACATAATACTTAGGACTATGGAACAAAGCTTGTTAGCAGTGCATAGCTTTAACTGATGACATCAAAGTCAGGACTATAGAACAAAGCTTGTTTACAGTGCATAGCTTTAACTGGTGACATCAAAGTCAGGACTATGGAACAAAGATTGTTAGCAGGGTATAGCTTTAACTGACGACATCAAAATCAGGACTGAGGAACAAACCTTGTTAGCAGTGCATAGCTTTAACTGATGACATCAAAGTCAGGACTACGGAGCAATTCTTGTTAGCAGTTCATAGCTTTAACTGATGACATCAAAGTCAGGACTATAGAACAAAGCTTGTTTACAGTGCATAGCTTTAACTGGTGACGTCAAAGTCAGGACTATGGAACAAAGATTGTTAGCAGGGTATAGCTTTAACTGACGACATCAAAATCAGGACTGAGGAACAAACCTTGTTAGCAGTGCATAGCTTTAACTGATGACATCAAAGTCAGGACTACGGAGCAATTCTTGTTAGCAGTTCATAGCTTTAACTGACAACATCAAAGTCAGGACTATCGAACAAAGCTTGTTAGCAGTTCATAGCTTTAACTGAAGACATTCAAAGTCAGGACTATGAAACAAATTTTGTTAGCAGTGCATTGCTTAAACTGACGACAACAAACTCAGGACTGTGGAACAAAGCTTATTAGCAATGCATAGCTTTAACAGACGAGATCAAAGTCAAGACCATGGAAAAAAGCTAGGTTGCAGTGCATAGCTTTAAATGATGACATCAAACTCAGTACTACGGAACAAAGCTTGTTAGCAGTGCAAAGCTTTAACTGATGACACCAAAGTCAAGACAACAGAAAAATCCTTGTTAGCAGTGCATAGCTTTAACTGACAAAATCAAAGTCAGGACTGAGGAACAAACCTTGTTAGCAGTGCATAGCTTTAACTGATTTCATCAAATTAAGGACTATAGAACAATCTTTGTTAGCAGTGCATAGCTTTAACTGATGACACCAAAGTCAGGACAATGGAAAAAAAGCAGTGGATAGCGTTAACTGACAAAATCAAAGTCAGGACTATGGCACAAACATTGTTAGCAGTGCATAGCATTAACTGATGACATCAAAGTCAAAACTAGAGAACAAACCTGTCTAGCAGCGCATAGCTTTAACTGACGACATCAAAGTCAGGACAATGGAACAAACCTTGTTAGCAGTTCATAGCTTTAACTGACGACATCAAAGTCAGGACTATGGAACAAAACCTGTTAGCAGTGCATAGCTTTAACTGACGACATCAAATTCAGGACTATTGAACAAAGCTTGTTAGCAGTGCATAGCTTTAACTGACAAACATCAAATTCAGGACTATGGAACAAAGCTTGTTTGCAGGGCATAGCTTTAACTGACAACATCAAAGTCAGGTCTATGGAAAACACCTTGTTGGCAGGGCATAGCTTTAACTAACAACATCAAAGTCAAGACTATGGAACAAAGCTTGTTAGCAGGGTATAGCTTTAACTGGTGACATCAAAGTCAAGACTATGAAATAAAGCTTGTTAGCAGGGCATAGCTTTAACTGATGAGCATAGCTTTAACTGACAACATCCAAGATAGGACTATAGAACAAACCTTGCTAGCAGTGCATAGCCTTAACTGACGGCATTAAAGTCAGGACTATGGAACAAATTTTGTTAGCAGCGCATAGCTTTAACTGACGACATCAAAGTCAGGATTATGGAACAAAGCTTGTTAGCAGGGCATAACTTTAACTGACAACATCAATGTCAGGACTATGGAAAAAAAACTTTTTAGCAGTGCATAGCTTTAACTAACAACATTAAAGTCAGTACTGTGGAACAAAGCTTGTAATCTGTGCATAGCTTTAACTAACAAAATCAAAGTTAGGACTGTGGAACAAACCTTATTAGCAGTGGATAGCTTTAACTGATGACAACAAAGTCAGGACTATGGAACAAGCTTGTTAGTAGGACATAGCTTTAAATAATGACATCAAAGTCAGGCTATGGAAAAAAGCTTTTTAGCAGAGCATAGCTTTAACTGACGAAATTAAAGTCATGACTATGGAACAAAGCTTGTTGTTCTGTTCCCCTTCAATAACACACATCACAACAGATGACATTAGATGACCTTTATTACATTTCCATAACATAGCTTTGATCACCAACTTTATTAATTACAACTATTCATGATATAATTGATTCTAAATGCAGCATAACATCCTTGTAATGTTAATCAGGGCAGCGTACCTACTCACTCAGCCCCAGTAAGCAGCCTCCATACCTCTACTCACTTACTTTACTTAAGAAGCAGTGTCCCATCTCACGTCATTGTAATGTTAATCAGGGCAGCATACCTACTCACCCTGCCAAACAAGCAGGGTCCATACCTCTGCTCGCTTACTTTACTTATGAAGCAGCGTCCCAACTCACTTCATACACCATCCATTGAATTACTTTCCACCAAATAAGCGCCATCCTTACCTCAACTTGCTTATCTGTTAAGCAAGCTTCCGCCAACTACTCATTTCCTTTCCCCAGATCCTTGAAATGAACATCCAGACATCAGAGGGAGAACAGAAGAGGGCAAGCCAATCCCTCTTCTCCGCCAACCAGCCTGACAAGGCTGTTCCCCCTCCTTTCTACCCAAACCTGTTCAATCCACTTCCCATAAAGGGAAGGGTCAAGCCAAACATCATTTGGTGTACCCATCATCTGTAAAGCACCTTAGAATTCCAGGGTTGGGAGGGTGGCCTAATAGTTAAGGTGCTTGCTTTACAAACACAAGGTGTAGGGTTTGAGTCTCACAAAGGATAATTGGCTAGGCTTAAAATGACTCACAAGGGCAGTTAGCTTAGTGCTAATCTATGAACCTATAATCTATGAACCTATAAACCCCTTTGCTAGGCCATCACTGAAACACCCTAATGAAACTAAATAAAGCAGGATTACCATGTCCCATTATAACTCCGGAACATCCACACCAAATGAACACATACCATTTTAGCCTGCTCCCTTCAAAGCTGCAATCATGGCTCAACCTGAATGTATTGCCAGCCTATAACCACAACAAAGCCACACACTATAACGCCTTGAACTCCAGACAGAACCCAGTCAAACTAGTAGCAAGTCTCACACCCAAGACCCTGTTAACCGTAGCATATCACCTTAGCCCACCCACCCAGTTCTATATGTGCAACAGCTTCATTACCATAGAGAATAGTCTATCTGCAAAACTTTAATGTCCTAACCTTAAATGGCAGAATCCAACACCCCTTGGCCTAGTTCCTGAAAACTCACCTATGCTCAACAGTGAAATACTCTATGTGCCAAGCCATAAACACCCCCAATTCACTCATTACCTAACTATTTTTAACCCCTGTTTGTCCCTAACCATTCCCCCTCAAAACTCTTTCCTTATGTTACCTATACCAATAGTATCCTACAACTGCCTTATCCTGCAACCAGGCTTCCTTAAACCTTCTAACTCCCCCATAACAACACACCCCGTTTCTAACTACCCCAACACAGCCACCTACCTACCATGCTTCCTAAAACCCTATCTACAAAATTCACCCAAACCCCAAGTGAAATGATCCTTGTGCTATCCTGTAAAACCTGAACCTGGTATGTATCAATACTATCTACTCAAGAGACAAACATGTCAACCCCAAATTGCCACCCATTATGAACAAACTCCAGCATCATGTCAAACCCGCCTTGCACTTTCCCCCACCTATGGTTCAAACAACTGGATGAGGGAATACAACCCCCCAAGGTGCCAAACAAGCAAGGATTGACTTCACTGGATTTCAGAGGCTGTAGGGCTATAGCCCCATACATTTCTGTGCTCTTATGAACATAGTGACCCTACTCATGCCATGGGATCCCCACACTCCCCATAAACCATCTGACAGTTTTCCCTTTGGCCCCCTTTACCTAACCTTTCCTTACTTGCCCCCTATACCAATGCAATAATCAGCTCCCACTAATTAAACACAGAGCTCAAACATGCCTTACTAAGATGATTACTCAGACCCTCCTTGTGTTCCATTCAAGTGGCAAAAATGTCCATCCTATCAAATCACCTTTCAAATCCCCTTTCCAGGCCAGAGCATGATGCCTTCTGCATTCCAGTAATCTGAAAAGAAAGAAACAACGATAAATTCTATGTGCACACATACCATGATTACTTAACATGGAGGCACTGACCCAAGACCCCTGCCACCCCATCAAACCCTTACCTATGGCCAATGGTTGTGCTCCCTTACTATTGAATGGAAATGCCCAAAAGCAGGAACAAATTTCAACATTAATTTAACATACTAACAGTTAATAGAACAAATTGTACATCCCATTAACCCTGATATCATTACTCAAATGCCTGTCCTTCTCTGACTAGCAGAGTAAAACCCTCTACCAAAACTCCAACTTTGATATCCACTTACTTCCATCAGTAACTGTTGCTCACTTGTGTTCACCTTGTGTAACCTTCTTACTCGGCATTGCTTCCATCATCTGCAAATTCACTGTATCGCCACAACTGGTACTCTGCACACCACCATCTACAAAGAAAAAGGACAACATTAAACTCTAATAGTAATGAGCAGGCTCCACCTTATACCCACCTATTCTAAATTACAGCCGCAGCATTCCACAACCCCATCTGCAAGAAAGAAAAAGACATGTAAAACATCCAAAATACATAACACGCATTCCAAGGCATCTTCAAGGGCAACCTATCCTGCCAACCGTGGAAGAAATGTACCACTGCCCCACCCATCTAACTGAAACTATGTATCCCATGACCCTATTAAATACCCAAGATAAATTTAACTACCAGTCGAGTATGCTACAAGTAAACCCCATACATGAAGGGACCTAGGGGATGGAGTTGTATATGTGTCTTGTATAAAATGGCCAACTTAAGACACAACCTTGCTCATAATATTGTGAATTCTGTGCTGTAGTCATTTGGTTGTTGTTTATAAAAGTTACATTTTGATCTTTTCTGACTTAATATAATGCAGAATAGGGAGTAGATAACATAGGATCATAAGATCATAGGATCACAGGAGGTCACTAGACCAATGGCCCCAGGGCCCTACGTCTATTTACTTCCTAACAAAACAGCAGACTGCATTCAAAACAAAGAAAGTGTTTCAACCTGGCAATCTGATGACACTCATTTCTAGCCCTTTCAAATTCAAACTACTTCCGTAGCCGTGCAACCTGTCTCACATCCTGTCGACACTCCCCATAGTAGTACAACTCAATACACGACCCATCCAAACAATTACCAGTTCAACCCCAAGCCTCTAACCAGCCCCAACCCTACTCCAAACACTAAACTTATCAATCATGCCTCCCTGAAATGTAGAGCATTGATAACATGACAGGCTTAGCACTAAACTGAATTCCTGAATGCAAGAAATTTAACTTTAATATAGCTGACCTGAACCAAAGCTATAATTGAGTTGTAGCAGATAGGCAGTCATTCTGAAGAGACTATAAAAAAATCCATGGTACCACATAAAAATAAGGTGTTATGTAACGATTGAAAGGGTAAAACAAAATGGGCAATAATTGTACAAAAAGGTCCCAAAATCCGTCGTTAACCGATGATGCGAAATACATGCAGTCACAGCGTGCTGATTATATTAAATACTACTCAAAATGGGTTAATAAGTATGAATTTGATGGTAAACTAGAAAAATCCTCGCTTATCAAACTTGTCAAACAGCTTAAAGCTGATTCTAAAGGTCGGGTAAAAAAGCAACGTCAATTAGGAATTCCTCAGGCACACAGGTGGATTGAGGAAGTAAACCGAAGGGAACAAAAGAATAATAATTCAAAAGCAATGTTTTTAGATAAGGAGGACAATAACTTAGTAATAGCATCAGCCCCTCTGCCTCCCTTACTGGAATGTGAGGCAAGTGAGCAAGTTAGTCCACCCCATGATATCCTGCTGTTACCGTAAGTAGAGACACTACAAAAGCAAAACCGTTTATTAGAGATCCCGTTGAGACCAGGTCTCGAACACGGGCAGAAAACTCAAAAGGGGACATTGAGTTATATCAAATGGGTAGAAATTCACAATCTATGAGTGAGGAAGAAATATGCCCACTTATAGAAGTGCCTAATCCTCAGGCAGAGCAAGAAGGTCAGGACCCAACTATTCTAGTGTATAGACCCTGGACTCCAGAAGACATCCGGAAAGCCACCGAGGGAATTCCCCATCCAAAAGTTAATTTTAGAAAGTTCCTAGAAGATTTGCAGGGAATGAGGCTAAGTTATAATTTAAACGGAGAAGAGGTAGAAAAGGTAGTCAGACAAATTGTGGGGCCAGATTGAAACATGATTAGTGACGACTGGAATCCCCGTGATGCGGCATTCAAGCCCTTCCCACATAGCAGCGTAGAGTTAGACAACAGAGTGAAAGGTCTTACAGACCGAATCTCTGAGAAATGGAAGCCTAGGGCAGACTGGACTTGCATTAATCAATGCATCCAACAAGAAGGTGAAACTGTTGACAAATATTATGCCAGACTGTTAGAATGTTTTAATAACCACTGTGGAATACAGGTTCCTGAAGATCAGACACATGATTCCCTATATGAACAGCAGTTAAAGAATGCGTTTTTGAAAGGCAGTATTGCACCCATAAGTAGTTTTATTACAAAACACATGGTAGATCATCGTACACGCAGGTTACAGTCATTACTTGAATATGCTAGGCATGCAGAAAGGCATTTTAATAGCAAAAAGAAAAAGAAAGCCCAAGTATTTTCTGTAGAAGATGGAGCAGAAGTTTATGTAGTACAGTCTGGGAAAAAGGGCAAGAGAAATGCCCAAGGAAACAAACAATCTGATCAATGATCAGAGGACTTTGAAAGGTGAAAGAAAAGGGGTAAGTGCTTTAAATGCGGTAAAAGGTGACACTTGGCAAGGGATTGCAAGAAAAACAAGAAGGCAACCACGGAAGATAAGGAGGGTTAGGACTGACTATATGGTAGTCAGGAATCACTAGAACGGGATAGCAGAGAAATGACAAATGAGAATGTGATAGAGGGAGTAGAGAATGTGACAGAAGAAATAGAGGAGGTGCAGGAAGTCACGGATAATAAATAAAATGAAATATTGGATTTGGCTTTATTGAGCTTAGAGCTCTATTTAGCAGACACAACACCAGAAGTTACACTCCTGGTAGAAGGGAGGGAAGTTAGATTCTTGTGTGACTCAGGGGCATCATGGACCCTGATACATCCCTCTTAACTGCCAAGGAATTCAGAGTCACCTGATTACATATTAGTGAAAGCAGCTAATGGACAGCTGTATCGGGAGCCCCTCTCCCATAATATTGTGATAACTGATCCTGTTTCAGGATTGACCCAGAAAAGCAAAATTGTTGTCTCTGCAAAATGCCCAGTCAGCCTCTTGGGCAGAGACCTTATGCAGCTATTTGGTATAGCAGTAGTTCCGACTATGCAGAGTATGGAGGCACAGCGACAAATGGATACCTTTGTAGTGCACTCGGAGGGTGAAATGTTTTATTGGTACAGCCAGGACTTGGTTACGACTGGTCCAGGGGCAGTGACCGAAGAGTTGATGAATGTAGCCATCAGCAAGTTCCCCTCCCTTGACATTGATAGACAACATTTGTTGCACTGTACTCTGTATTATTGTAACACACCAGGACTTGATAAGGAATATGAGCAAGAATTGTTTAGAAATCATGCAAACAGACTGATATTACATAATCTGTACTGGGACACAGAAGGGAACAGTGTAGTCAGCTGTTCATTGCCCCAGAAGTTCTTTGCACTTTATAAATCTAATCGATTACCACATGTTAGCTTAACTAAGGACAAAAATGTGAAATGGGTAGACTTGGGAGAAAAAGTCACGAGATGGGAGAAGCAGACAAAGTTAGAACTATCAGAACAGGGAATACAATTGCATAAGTTGAATTGGATAACTCAGACCCGCCAAGCTGTACACTTGCAGTCTAGCAAGGACAGCTGATTAACACTCCTATTGAAAAAGGAAGAGAATGCCTTACAAAACATACCAGAAACCCTCTGGCCAACAGGGAAATCAGATATAAGACTTATTCGTACAGCAGGACCAGTTACTATTATTCCAAAGTCAACATTTAGATCACAAAAAAGACAGTATCCCTTAAGAAAAGATGCAGAGGTAGGAATCAAACCTATTATAGCATCTTTACTTAAGGAAGGGGTGCTGGTGGAATCTCCTGATTCACCATGTATCACACCCTTATTTCCTGTTAAGAAAGCTAATGGGGAGTGGTGTATGGTCCAAGATTTACAAGCTGTAAATGACGCAGTAATACCAAGGGCACTTACGGTGCCAGACCCACACACCCTGTTGAATGATTTAAGACCTCAACAGAAATATTTTTCTGTGGTAGATATTAGCAATGCGTTCTTTTCAATACCAATACACCCTGATAGACTATATTGGTTTGCATTCACATTTCAGGGGAAAAGGTATACATATACACGACTACAACAGGGGTATTGTGAAAGTCCAACAATATTCTCACAAGAAATGGCGAGTAACTTGGCGGGATTTACCCCACCAAGAGGTACTCAGATTTTGCTTTATGTTGATGATATCCTGCTGGCGGCCCCCACTCGGCAAGATTGTAAAGAAGATACCATAGCACTATTACAATTTTTAGCCACTGAAGGACATACAGTAAACAAAAATAAACTGCAGCTTTGGAGAAAACAAGTTAAATACCTAGGATATGTAATATCCAAGGAGGGTAGGACATTAGATGAGGACAGAAAAATAGCGATTTTGCAAGCATCAAAACCTACTACCAAGAAGGAAATGATGTCCTTCCTGGGTACGACAAATTTTTGTCGGAGTTGGATTCCAAACTATGCCCTGGAATCTGCACCGCTGACTAACCTGATTTATAAAAAGCCTATGGCAGCACAGGATTTGTTACAATGGACACCAGAAGCAGAATCTGCCTTCTGCAAACTGAAACAGTTAATAGCGTCCTCACTAGTTATGGGATTACCAAACTATCATAAACGTTTTTTCCAAACTGTAGATTGTAAGCAAGGTTATATGACATCAGTGTTAACACAGCAGTATGGGGACAAGCAACATCCTATTGCTTATTATTCATCACAACTGGACCCAGTGGCACGGTCTTTACCTCATTGTGTACAAGCAGTAGTTGCAGCTGCAATGGCAGTACAGGCATCGGCCTCAGTAGTCTTGTTCCACCCTCTCACATTGAGAGTGCCTCATGCAGTCACAATTATTTTACTGCAAGAGAAGGTAGCATATCTTTCCCCTGCTAGGCATCTTTCCTGTATGACTATATTGTTGAGCCAACCTCATATGACAATTGAACGTTGTATGACTTTGAACACTTCTACCTTGCTCCCAACCCCAGCAGATGGCACGCCACACAGCTGCCTGCAGGTGATTGAGCAAAAGACATTGCCTAGAAAAGATCTTACAGATGTTCCCTTGGATGATGCCGTGGTGACATACTACATGGATGGCTCATGCAAAAAGGGTCCTGCAGGACAGAACCTAGTGGGATATGCAGTAGTTTCTGACACAGACATTATAGAAGCAAAATCTTTACCACACAGTTTATCTGCACAGGCACCAGAATTGATTGCCTTGACACGGGCATGTACCTTAGCAAAGGGTAAATGTGTGAACATATTTACTGACAGCCAGTACACTTTTTGTACTGTACATGTTTTTGTGCAACAGTGGAAAAAATGTGGAATGATAACATCTACTGGCAAACCTATCAATCATGCGCAGTTTATTTTAGATCTTTTAAAATCTATTCAGTTACCTCAGAAAGTAGCTATTTGTAAATGCATAGCTCATACCAAGCAACAGGATAGGATTTCAAAAGGTAATGCAAGAGCTGATACAGCTGCAAAACAGGCAGCTTCAGAAGCATTTCTTTTGAATGAGGAATTACAACCCTCTGAGATTTTAGACTTAGAAATGTTAAAAGCAATGCAGACACTTACTACGAAAGCTGAAAAACAAAGATGGGTAAAACAAGGAACAATTCTTGAAAAGGGGCTGTACATCTCAAAAGAAAGGAAACTGATATTGCCATCCAATTTGTTTAGCTATGCAGCTTTGTTGAGCCATGGGCAGAGCCACGTCTCAACAGGGGGGATGGTACAGCTGGTGAACCAAGTGTTCACGACATATGGCCTCACAAATTACTCTAAAAAATTATGCGCGGTATGCCACGTTTGTAATAAACAACAAGGGGTGCTAAAGCCCAAGCAAGGGAGTTTCCCTACACCACCATATCCATTTCATACTATCTGTATGGATTTCATAGAGTTTAATAAATGTGAGAATAAGAAGTATTGTCTTGTCATTGTAGATATGTTTTCCAGATGGGTGGAAGCCTTTCCGACTAAAAATACAGATGCTAATAAAATAGAAGAAGTAGATCAACACCACGAAGGATATAACGAACTTTATTTCACATAAAATCCACAGAAATAAGCGCTTTCGCGTGCTTCCAATGCACACTTCTTCAGATAAGTTTAAAATCTTGGTAGAAGCATACACTTTATATATCAAAAAACATAATTACTTAATGAGTTAATTGGTTCAATTATTTAGATATATTATCTGCTTCATTTAAAGCTACAATCCACAATATCGCAGTAACTTACAGAATATTTTAAAAAGTGAAAAAGAAGAAAAATCATCATATTTATTCTATCAGCACTATGCACAATAGTATTTAATAAAACTTTTACACTGTGCAGCTGTCAATTCATAAGAGAACTGTGGATATAGTGAAAATACATCTAATAGTTCATATTTCGTTAGCCATGAACAGAGAACTAACCGGAGTCATCACTAGCTTGCCAATAATCAAATGAACGTGGGACATCTATGAATAGCCATAAAAAACATTGTGTAAAAAACCTTTAAAAGGCTATGAACGAATAGTTAAAACAAACAGTTATAAATATATGTATATATAAATAAATAAATATATCAGTAATAAATAAATAAATAAATAATGAATGTGCATATATATATACATATGAATATATGAGGCATATAATAAATAAATAAAGTGAAATGAACAACATACATAGCCTGTAATATAGCCCAACTTCACTATCACTTATATGTATGTATTATATATAAAATGGCATAGAATAAGTGGACATGTATAACTAGCCAATCTATGAAATAATCATTTGTAATATCACAACTCTGTATCATCATAGATAGACCTGAACAGTAGCTAATCTAAAAAATATATATATAGTTATACTTATTAATATATAGCATCATTTATAATATTCCACTATTATAGGCCTTATCTATATGTCAGATTAACTGAAATATGAATGAAATCAATGATATTTTCGTTTCTTTAAATGTGACCTAATACTAACATAGCTATTGAGGCCTGGATACTGTTGTGCTCGAACCCTAAAGATCCAATCTAATTCTAGGCTCTCCAAATCATTAAAGTTTTCACCTCTTCGTGGATTTATAATTCTTTTTTGTAACACTCTAAATAGGCGGTATTCCACGTTTGTAATAAACAACAAGGGGGTGCTAAAGCCCAAGCAAGGGAGTTTCCCTACACCACCGTATCCATTTCATACTATCTGTATGGATTTCATAGAGTTGAATAAATGTGAGAATAAGAAGTATTGTCTTGTCATTGTAGATATGTTTTCCAGATGGGTGGAAGCCTTTCCGACTAAAAATACAGATGCTACAACGGTGGCCAAAGTTCTTGTTAAAGAAATCATCCCTAGATTCGGCATTCCGGAAAAGATCTACAGTGACAACGGCACACACTTTGTGAACCAGACCATACAACAGTTAAGTAGACATTTTGGAATTTCTTTATAAAACCATTGTGTGTATCACCCACAATCTGCAGGGCTAGTAGAGAGGCATAATGGGATTTTGTAAGTTAAGAAAGTTAATAACAGAAACACAGAGACATTGGATGTACTGTCTGCCCCTGGCACTGTTGAGCATGAGAACTGTTCCGAATGCAAAAGGATTGACTCCTTTCGAAAAACTCTTTGGAAGGGCATATTATATACCTCAGTGGAAATCTCTCATGCCCGCAGACCAGGAAGCTAACAGTACATTAGCAGAGTATATGCATAATTTGTTAAATTCTAAACATTTGTTGCAGTTAAATTCTGTTTCAGATAAAGAAGGAACCAGACCGTCAGAAGTGGCAGTGTCCCCTGGAACTTGGATCTGGCTGAAGGTAGTTAAGAAAAAGAATTGGGCATCTCCAAAGTGGGAAGGTCCATATCAAGTGCCTTTGTCAACACCCACTGCAGTCAAAATCGCAGAGCATGCCTCCTGGATCCACCTGACGCACTGTAAATTAGTTAAAAACTTTGAACTGGACAAAAATCTTGTTACATGCCAAGAGCAAAAATGATAGAGTCCAAAAGAAACAGGAATGCATTACAACCCTTTCCTCAGAAGTATTGTATAATCATCCTGTTAACTGTACTAGTGACAATAATCTTTTTTTGTGGCCTTTCTTTTTCCAGCCACACAGACTGAACTGAATAAATGGGAAGCGTTACTCATAAACTGGCATCCAAACTTTAACACTTACCAGGCAATTAAATATGTGTATGCTGAGACTTTCAGTGTTTCAAATTGCTGGATTTGCACAGCTTTGCCAACCGCATATGGGGGGTTATTAATGACTACGGTCCCCCTAGGGGTCAATGAGACCTGGGAAAACTTGATTTATGATACCTCAACCATTACAGCACAAGATAAAATAGCATTGCACTTGTCTGTTCCACAAAAGGAAACTGTGTGTTTTTATAAAAATGATACTGTTCAGGTGGGTTGGAGCAATTTTAATGTGACTGTTCCTTATAGATGTTACACGAAAGGTAACAAAGTAGATCTTTATTGTAATACAAACTATGATTCATTTCTTGGATTGATGCATAAAACACTTGATGAAGTAAAACATAATTCTGTTCTTTATAAACAGCTGTCTATAATTGATAGAATAATGTTTCATGCAGGGTGAGTGTATATTCATGGCAAGGTTACTACTAAAGTAGAGGACTGTTATTTTGTGTGTGGCAGAAAGGCATACAAGTGGTTACCTGAGAATTGGTCCGGCAGTTGTTTTTGGGTTACCTGGTTCCGGCCATATGACACACTGCAGTTTTGCCTAGAGGAAAATTTTGAAATGTCTGAGAGGTCATCAAGAAACCTGTGAATCCAGTGGGACAAATCGATGCACGTTGGAAAGACCATCATTCCCTAGGCAAAGGACTGCAACATATGGACTTGAGTGATAGTGTTATATCGTGGGCAGGCATATTACCAGCATATGGAGTAGTGAAATCGATTTGGGAGCTGAGAAAACTGTCAAAACTTCTTGAAGTAATGAGCAATGCAACTTTTTCTGCTCTCGAATTGGTGACTGATGAACTGAATGCAATGAGAACTGTGGTGCTCCAAAACCGCATGGTTCTCGACTTCACCCTAGCAGTGAGAGGTGGTACTTGCGCTTTAATCCAAGAAAAATGCTGTTCTTATATTCCTGACCATAAACAAGAGATAGACAATCATCTTGAGGTGATTCAGCAAGTGTCAGCCATGACCAAACCAGACCCAAACCCACTGATGGACTTTTTCCAGAAATGGTTTGGGGGGGGGGTACCATCCTAATGAACATCCTGATTGCCATTTGTGTAGGAATGCTCCTATTAGGAGTATGTGTTTGTTGTGGTATCCCTTGCATGAAAAGACTGATTAAAGATTTTATAGACATGTCAGTTTCTGAAACCTTATATCAAAGTACTGAGTTTGAAGAACTGTTAAAAGACTGAAAATGCTTTCATAAGTTTAAACTGAATGACTCTCTTAACTGCAAATCCTGAGTGGAAAAGGTTAGGAGAAGAAAATAAACTGTTTAAGATTATTTTGAAAGTAGAATAAAAGTATTAATAGGGGGGAAATGTCAGAAAAATATGTATTAATGTGTGTATTAGTAATATGCTTAGTGCATTTAGAGCTTAAAAGGTTTAACACATTTATTCTATTTCATACTGCATAAATCTGTACAAACTGCAGTTGCTTTCTGACCTTGTATTATTAGCTAAAATATTGCTTGTGCCTTGGACATTTACTGAGAAGCAAATGATTTCTGCTTGCATTAAGAAAATAATGAATAGAACAATACTACTTGTATAAACCTAGATAAGGAGTTCCGCTCGTGCTATGAGAAAATACACAGCTGTAGAAGTTACAGATAATTAGGACAAAGCTTACTTGAAAACATAAACTGCAATCAGCATTTGCTTGTATCTGTATTAGAAGAGTACCTTGAAATGTAACACTGTACAATGGAAGCTTGTAAACGGATTACTGATCACCAAGACCAGGTTGTTTTTCTGAAAAGTTTCTCACAAATTTAGTCATGTCAGCAGAAAATCTGAAGTAGCATCTGCTGTAGAACAATGCTAAAAGTTGTGTTTGATTACATCAGCTTAGAAGGCCATGTCTTGTAAAACAGTATAAGAATTAATGTACTACCTGTTAATAGTTAGACAAATCCTTGTATTTGCATGTTTTTGTCTCCTTGCGGCAAGGAAATTAAAGTGCCTTAATTGAACCTTACATGTATTGGTCTTTGAAGTTTTTTCCTTTGACAGGTACACTTCCCACATGCCCCCTGCACATGTGCAGACTACCCCATTACCTCAGCAAACTATGGAGTTTCACACAAAGCCTGCAAGGAAAATTCACTGCTCTCTCTCAACCTCCCTAACTGGTGAAAACTACTGACATCATAACCCTCTCAATGAACCGAAATTCCTCAGATGACAAAACCAAATGCTCAACCCGAAGTTGTGACAGTCTAAATTTTTATAAATATATATATATATATATATATATATATATATATATATATATATATATATATATATATATATATATCTATATATATATCATAGACCTAGGATTAAATTAGTTCCAATCATATTCTTTTAATTATCATTTTGACCAGAGACCAATCACTGTCCCTGATGTTGACTCTAATTTTTTAACTCTAGCCCTCTTAATCCCTCCTAAAACTAATGACTTTGGAGGAAAGGTGGTGAATTACACTTGAGTAATTACAATAATTAAGAGTTGTAATCTTCTTTCACTGCAGAAAATGTGTATTAATTCACATGCTCTGATTTTGTCGTTTCAAGTTAATAGCACTAATATTTTAAAAGTGTCCCTGATTGTCCATGAGTTTTTCTTGACTTGTCCCTGCTTGTCAATTTGCAGCCTGGATTTTGGTAGCACAGGTCCGACACAATTTCTTGACGGTGCCAAGACAAAGCCCCATTTTTATGAAAATTGGACTGAAATAGTGCCTCTACCAGACAGCAACCCCAACCAGTTTAAAAGCACCAAACCATAAAACAACATGCCAGATTACCATGTACTCTCCAATGCCCAAGCTATTTCCATTTCCTTCTCACATCATCATTTCACCCAAACATCCCCAATCTACACAAGCCACCATACCTGCCATGCCTCAATTCTGAGATCTTCAAACACCAAAAGCTGACCCTGGCTGACAATTCCAGACTCTTACTGCCATATACCTGAAAGCTCACCAATACTGTGCAAATCCACACCAGAACTCTGCTCTGTTTTTTTTTTTAATGGGCAATTATCTATACAATTCCTGTCAGCTCTCAACACAGAACATCCGAGGAGCCTAACATAGGTGGGGGGGACAAAACCCTGTACAAATAGTGAAATGAAACAAGTGACCACAAAACCACAGCAATCTCAAAGCCAGGAGGATAGATATATATATATATATATATATATATATATATATATATATATATATATATATATATATATATATATATATATACACACACACAAACTAGCAATATATACTTCACAGACGACATGCCCACCAACCAGCACCCCGTGGCCTACCTTTCTCGCAGAAACCCAAAGGTCGTCATGGATGTACCTCGCCTTAGCAAGTTCATGTCAAATGTGATAGCCTAAACCTCTTAAGCCCCTCCCCATAATTATCTCACTTCCTCCCAACCATCCCTGCCTCCACTTAACCCTTTCACCTCCTCAACCCACTTCACTTTCCTTAATATTAACCTAAACTCCCCCACCATGAAGATGTCCCGGGAAAACTTAGTTTGTTGCCATACTTCATTTAGCAGTGCATAGCTTTAACTGACTACAGCAAAGTCAGGACTATGGAACAAACCTTGTTAGTAGTGCATAGCTTTAACTGACGACATCAAGGTCAATACTATGGAACAAACCTTGTTAGTAGTGCATAGCATTAACTGACTAAAACAAAGTCAGGACTATGGAACAAAGCTTGTTAGCAGTGCATAGATTTAACTGACGACATCAAATTCAGCACTATGGCACAAACCTTGTTAGCAGTGCATAGCTTTAACTGACGACATCAAAGTCATGACTATGGAACAAACCTTGTTAGCAGTGTGTAGCTTTAACTGACAAACATCAAAGTCAGGACTAAAGAACAAACCTTGTTTGCAGTGCATAGCATTAACTGACGACATCAAAGTCATGACTATGGAACAAACCTTGTTAACAGTGCATAGCATTACCTGACGGCATTAAATTCAGGACTATGGAACTAATTTTGTTAGCTGCGCATAGCATTAACTTACAGCATTAAAGTCAGGACTATAGAACAAAGCTTGTTAGCAGTGCATTGCTTTAACTGACGACATCAAAGTCAGGACTATTGAACAAAGCTTGTTAGCAGTGATTAGCTTTAACTGAAGACATCAACGTCAGGACTAATGCGCAAAGCTTGTTAGTAGTGCAAAGCTTTATCTGACGACATTAAAGTCAGATCAATTAAACAAAGCTTGTTAGCATTGAATAGCTTTAACTGACGACATCAAAGTCAGGACTATGGAACAAACCTAGTTAGCAGTTCATAGCTTTAACTGATGACATCAAAGTCAGGACTATGGAACAAACCTTGTTATCAGTGCATAGCTTTAACTGATGACATCCAAGTCAGGACTATTGAACAAAGCTTGTTAGCAGTGCATAGCTTTAACTGAAGACATCAACGTCAGGGCTAAGGAGCAAAGCTTGTTGGTAGTGTATAGCTTTATCTGACGACATTAAAGTCAGGACTATGGAACAAAGTTTGTTAGCAGAGCATAGCTTTAACTGACGACATCAAAGTCAGGACTATGGAACAAAGATTGTTAGCAGTGCATAGCTTTAACTGACGACATCAAATTCAGGACTATGGAACAAAGCCTGTTAGCAGTGCATAGCTTTAACTGACGACATCAAAGTCAGGACTATGGAACAAACCTTGTTAGCAGTTCATTGCTTTAACTGATGACATCAAAGTCAGGACTATGGAACAAACCTTGTTAACAGTGCATAGCCTTAATTGACGACATCAAAGTCAGGACTATGGAACAAACCTTGTTAGCAGTGCATTGCTTTTAATAATGATATCAAAGTCAGGACAATGGAACAAACCTTGTTTGCAGTGGATAGTTTTAACTGAAAACGTCAAAGTCAGGACAATGGAGCAAAGCTTGTTAGCAGGGCATAGCTTTAACTGTTGACTTCAAAATCAGGTTATAGAACAAAGCTTGTTAGCAGAGCATAGCTTTAACTGACGACATCAAAGACAAGACTATCAAACAAACTTTGTTAGCAGTGCATAGCTTTAACTTACGAAATCAGAGTCAGGACTATGGAACAAACCTTGTTAACAGTGCATAGCTTTAACTGACGAAATCAAAGTCTGGACTATGGAACAAAGTGTGTTAGCAGTGCATAGCTTTAAATGATGACATCAATGTCAGGACTATGGAACAAACCTTGTTAGCAGTGGATAGCTTTAACTGAAAACATCAAAGTCAGAACAATAGAGCAAACCTTGTTAGCAGTGATTAGCTTTAACTGATGACATTCAAAGTCAGGACTATGGCACAAACCTTGTTAGCTGTGCATGGCTTTAACTAACAACATCAAAGTCAGGACTATGGAACACACCTTGTTAGCAGTGCATAGTTTTAACTGATTACATCAGAGTCAGGACTATGGAACAAACCTTTTTAGCAGTGCATAGCTTTTTCTGATGACATTAAAAAAGTCAGGTCTAATGAACAAACCTTGTTAGCAGTGGATAGCTCTAACTGACGACATCAAAGTCAGGACTAAAGAACAAATCCTTGCTAGCTGTACAATGCATTAACTGACAACATCAAAGTCAGGACTATGGAACAAATCTTGTTAGCAGAGCATAGCTTTAAATACCAACATCAAAGTCAGGACTATGGAAAAAAGCTTGTTAGCAGTGCATAGCTTTAACTGACGAAATTAAAGTCAGGACTATGGTGCAAAGCTTGTTAGCAGTGCATAGCTTTATCTGCTTATATTAAAGTCAGGACTGGAACAAAGCTTGTTAGAAGTGCTAAGCTTTAACTGATGACATCAAAGTCAGGATTATGGAATAACTTTTGTTAGCAGTGCATAGCATTAACTGATGGCATTAAAGTCAGGACTATGGAACAAAGCTTGTTAACAGTGCACAGCTTTAAATGATAACATCAAAGTCAGGACAATGGAACAAACCTTGTTAGCAGTGGATAGCTTTAACTGAAAGCATCAAAGTCAGGAAAATCGAGCAAACCTTGTTAGCAGTGATTAGCTTTAACTGATGACATTCAAAGTCAAGACTATGGCAGAAACCTTGTTAGCTGTGCATGGCTTTAACTAGCAGCATCAAAGTCAGGACTATGGAACAAACCTTGTTAGCAGTGCATAGTTTTAACTGATTACATCAATGTCAGGACTATGGAACAAACCTTTTTAGCAGTGCATAGCTTTAACTGATGACATCAAAGTCAGGACTATGGAACAGATATTCTTAGCAGGGCATAGCTTTATCTGATGACATTAAAAAAGTCAGGTCTAATGAACAAATCTTGTTAGCAGTGGATAGCTCTAACTGACGACATCAAAGTCAGGACTATAGAACAAATCCTTGCTAGCTGTACAATGCTTTAACTGACGACATCAAAGTCAGGACTATGGAACAAAGCTTGTTAGCAGAGCATAGCTTTAAATAACAACATCAAAGTCAGGACTATGGAAAAAAGCTTGTTAGCAGTGCATAGCTTTGTCTGCTGACATTAAAGTCAGGACTGGAACAAAGCTTGTTCACAGTGCTAAGCTTTAACTGACGACATCAAAGTCAGGAATATGGAACAATTTTTGTTAGCAGTGCTAAGCTTTAACTGATAACATCAAAGTCAGGACTATGGAACAAATTTTGTTAGCACCGCATAGCTTAAACTGAAGACATCAAAGTCAGGACTATGGAACAAAGCTTGTTAGCAGGTCATAGCTTTAAATGATGACATCAAAGTCAGGACTATGGAACAAACCATGTTAGCAGTGCATAGCTTTAACTGATGACATCAAAGTCAGGACTATTGAAACAACCATGTTTGCAGTGCATAGCTTTAAATGATGACATCAAAGTCAGGACAACGGAACAAACCTTGTTAGCAGCGGATCGCATTATCTGAAAACATCAAAGTCGGGACAATGGAGCAAACCTTGTTAACAGTGATTAGCTTTAACTGATGACATTCAAAGTCAGGACTATGGCACAAACCTTGATAGCTGTGCATGGCTTTAACTAACAACATCAAAGTCAGGACTATGGAACAAACCTTGTTAGCAGTGCGTAGCTTTAAATGATGACATCAAAGTCAGGACTATGGAACAAACCTTGTTAGCAGTGCATAGTTTTAACTGATTATATCAAATTCAGGACTATGGAACAAAGATTTTTAGCAGTGAATTGCTTTAACTGATGACATCAAAGTCAGGACTATGGAACAAACCTTCTTAGCAGGACATAGCTTCATCTGACGACATCAAAGTCAGGAGTATCGAAAAACCTTTTTAGCAGTGCATAGCTTTATCTGATGACATTAAGAAAGTCAGGTCTAATGAACAAATCCTTGCTAGCTGTACATAGCTTTAACTGATGACATTAAAGTCAGGACTATGGTGCAAAGCTTGTTAGCAATGAATAGCTTTATCTGCTGACATTAAAGTCAGGACTATGGAACAAAGCTTGTTAGCAGTGCTAAGCTTTAACTGATGACATCAACCTCCAGACTACGGAACAAACTTGTTAGCAGTGCATATCTTTAAATGATGACATCAAAGTCAGGACAATGGATCAGACCTTGTTAGCAGTGATTAGCTTTAACTGAAGACATTCAAAGTCAGGACTATAGCTCAAACATTGTTAGCTGTGCATGGCTTTAACTAACAACATCAATGTCAGGACTGTGGAACAAACCTTGTTAGCAGTGCATAGCTTTAAATGATGACATTCAAAGTCAGGACTATGGAACAAACCTTTTTAGCAGTGCATTGCTTTAACTGATGACATCAAAGTCAGGACTATGGAACAAACGTTCTTAGCAGGGTATAGCTTTATCTGACAACTTCAAAGTCCGGACGCTGAAACAAATCTTTTTAGCAGTGCATAGCTTTATGTGATGACATTAAGAAAGTCAGGTCTAATGAACAAACCTTGTTAGCAGTGGATAGCTCTAACTGACAACATCAAAGTCAGGACTAGAACAAATCCTTGCTAGCTGTACATAGCTTTAATTGACGACATCAAAGTCAGGGCTATGGAACAAAGCTTATTAGCAGGGCATAGCTTTAAATAACAACTTCAAAGTCAGGACTATAGAAAAAAAGCTTATTAGCAGTGCATAGCCTTAACAGACGAAATTAAAGTCAGGACTTTGGTGCAAAGCTTGTTAGCAGTGCATAGCTTTATCTGACATTAAAGTCAGGACTATGGAACAAAGCTTGTTAGCAGTGCTAAGCTTTAACTGATGAAATCAAAGTCAGGACTATGGAACAAATTTTGTTAGCAGCGCATAGCTTTAACTGACGACATCAAAGTCAGGACTATGGAACAAACCTTGTTAGCAGTGCATAGCTTTAACTGACGACATCAAATTCAGGACTATGGAACAAACTTGTTAGCAGTGCATAGCTTTAACTGACGACATCAAAGTCAGGACTATGGAACAAAGCTTGTTAGCAGTGCATAGCTTTAAATGATGACATCAAAGTCAGGACTATGGAACAAACCTTGTTAGCAGTGCATAGTTTTAACTGATTACATGAAAGTCAGGACTATGGAACAAACCTTTTTAGCAGTGCATAGCTTTACCTGATGACATCAAAGTCAGGACTATGGAACAAACCTTCTTAGCAGGGCATAGCTTTAGCTGAAGACATCAAATTTAGGACTATGGAACAAACCTTTTTAGCAGTGCATAGCTTTATCTGATGACATTAAGAAAGTCAGGTCTAATGAACAAACCTTGTTAGCTGTGGATAGCTCTAACTGACGACATCAAAGTCAGGACTATAGAACAAATCCTTGCTAGCTGTACATAGCTTTAACTGACGACATCAAAGTCAGGTCAATGGAACAAAGCTTATTAGCAGGTCATAGCTTTAAATAACAACATCAAAGTCAGGACTATGGCAAAAAGCTTGTTAGCAGTGCATAGCTTTAACTGACGAAATTAAAGTCAGGACTATGGTGCAAAGCTTCTTAGCAGTGTATAGCTTTATCTACTGACATTAAAGTCAAAACTATGGAACAAACCATGTTAGCAGTGCATAGCTTTAAATGATGACATCAAAGTCAGGACAATGGAACAAAGCTTGTTAGCAGTGCATAGCTTTAACTGATGACATCAAAGTCATGACTATGGAACAAACCTTGTTAGCAGTGCATAGCATTACCTGACGGCATTAAATTCAGGACTATGGAACTAATTTTGTTAGCTGCGCATAGCATTAACTTACAGCATTAAAGTCAGGACTATGGAACAAAGCTTGTTAGCAGTGCATTGCTTTAACTGAAGACATCAACGTCAGGACTAAGACGCAAAGCTTGTTAGTAGTGCATACTTTATCTGACGACATTAAAGTCAGGACTATGGAGCAAAGCTTGTTAGCAGTGCATAGCTTTAATTGACGACATCAAATTCAGGACTATGGATCAAACCTTGTTAGCAGTGCATAGCTTTAACTGATGACATCAAAGTCAGATCAATGAAACAAAGCTTGTTAGCAGTGAATAGCTTTAACTGACGACATCAAATTCAGGACTATGGAACAAAGCCTGTTAGCAGTGCATAGCCTTAACTGACGGCATTAAAGTCAGGACTATGGAACAAATTTTGTTAGCAGCGCATAGCTTTAACTGTCTACATAAAGTCAGGACTATGGAATAAAGCTTGTTAGCAGTGCATTGCTTTAACTTACGACATCAAATTCAGGCTATGGAACAAAGCTTACTAGCAGTGTATAGCTTTATCTGATGACATCAAAGTCAGGACTATGGAACAAACCTTGTTAGCAGTGCATTTCTTTAAATATTGATATCAAAGTCAGGACAATGGAACAAACCTTGTTTGCAGTGGATAGTTTTAACTGAAAACATCAAAGTCAGGACAATGGAACAAAGCTTGTTAGCAGGGCATAACTTTAACTGACGACATCAAAGACAAGACTATCAAACAAACTTTGTTAGCAGTGCATAGCTTTAACTTACGAAATCAGAGTCAGGACTATGGAACAAAGCTTGTTAGCAGTGTATACCTTTTACTGACGACATCAAAGTCAGGCTATGGAATAAACCTTGTTACTAGTGGATAGCTTTAACTGAAAACATCAAAGTCAGGAGAATGGAGCAAATCTTGTTAGCAGTGATTAGCTTTAACTGATGACATTCAAAGTCAGGACTATGGCACAAACCTTGTTATCAGTGCATAGCTTTAACTGACAAAATTAAAGTCAAGACTACAGAACAAAGCTTGTTAGCAGTGCATAGCTTTAACTGAAGACATCAATGTCAGGGCTACAGAGCAAAGCTTGTTAGCGGTGTATAGTTTTAACCGATTACATCAAAGTCAGGACTATGGAACAAACCTTTTTAGCATTGCATTGCTTTAACTAATGACATCAAAGTCAGGACTATGGAACAAATCTTGTTAGCAGTGCATAGTTTTAACTGATTACATCAAAGTCAGGACTATGGAACAAACCTTCTTAGCAGGGCATACCTTTAACTGATGACATCAAAGTCAGGACTATGGAACAAACCTTTTTAGCAGTGCATATCTTTATCTGATGACATTACAAAAGTCAGGTCTAATGAACAGATCTTGTTAACAGTGGATAGCTCTAACTGACGACATCAAAGTCAGGCCTATAGAACAAACCTTGCTGGCTGTACATAGTATTAACTGTCGACATCAAAGTCAGGACTATGGAACAAAGCTTGTTAGTAGGACATAGCTTTAAATAATGACATGAAAGTCAGGACTATGGAAAAAAGCTTGTTAGCAGTGCATAATTTTAACTGATGAAATTAAAGTCAGGACTATGGAATAAAGCTTGTTGTCCCGGTCCCCTTCAATAACACACGTCACACCAAATGACATTTGACAACCTTTATTAAAATTCCATAACATAGCTTTGATCACCAACTTTATAAATTACAACTATTCATGATATAATTGATTTTAAATACAGCATAACATCCTTGTAATGTTAATATCAGGGCAGAGTACCTACTCCCCCAGCCCCAGTAAGCAGCATCCATATTTCTACTCACTTACTATGCTTATGAAGCAGCGTCCCATCTCACTTCATACACCATTCATTGCAATGTTAGTCAGGGCAGTGTACCAACTCACCCTGCCCAACAAGCAGGATCCATACCTCTGCTCGCTTACTTTACTTATGAAGCAGGGTCCCAACTCACTTCATACATCATCCATTGAATTACCTTCCACCAAATAAGCACCATCCTTACCTCAGCTTGCTTATCTATTCAGCAAGCTTCCTCCAACTACTCATTTCCTTTTCCCAGATCCTTGAAATGAACATCCAGACATCAGAGGGGGAACAGAAGAGGGCAAGCCTATCCCTCTTCTCCACCTACCCCACTGATAAAATAGCCCTACACCCCACCAACAGAAAGTGGGAGGGTGGGTGGGTAGCAAGTTCATGCCAAATGTGACTGCTTAACCCAACTAAGCTAGCCTAAACCTCTTCAGCCCCTCCCCATAATTTACTCACTTCCTCCCAACCATCCCTGCCTTCACTTAACCTTTTCACCTCCCCAATCCACTTAACTCCCCTTAATATTAACCTAACCCCCCCCATGAAGATGTCCCGGACAACTTAGTCTGTTACCGAACTTCATTAGTCCTGGTCCTCTTCAATAACATACATCACACCAAATGACATTTGACAACCTTTATTAAATTTCCATAACATAGCTTTAATCAACAACTTTATTAATTACAACTATTCATGATATAATTGATTCTAAATACAGCATAACATCCTTGTAATTTTAATCAGGGCAGAGTACCTACTCACCCAGCCCCAGTAAGCAGCATCCATACCTCTACTCACTTACTTTACTTAAGAAGCAGCATCCCATCTCACTTCATACACCATTCATTGTAATGTTAATCAGGGCAGTGTACCTACTCACCCTGCCCAACAAACAGAGTCCATACCTCTGCTTGCTTACTTTACTTATGAAGCAGCATCCCAACTCCCTTCATACACCATCCATTGAATTACCTTCCACCAAATAAACACCATCCTTACCTCAGCTTGCTTATCTATTCAGCAAGCTTCCTCCAACTACTCATTTCCTTTCCCCAGATCCTTGAAATGAACATCCAGACATCAGAGGGGGAACAGAAGAGGGCAAGCCTATCCCTCTTCTCCGCCAACCAGCCTGACCAGGCTGTTCCCCCTCCCTTCTACCCAAAAATGTTCAATCCACTTCCCATAAATGGAAGGGTCAAGCCAAACATCATTTGGTGTGCCCATCATCTGTAAAGCACCTTAGAATCCCGTCATAAACCCCTTTGCCATGCCATCACTGAAACACCCTAATGAAACAAAATAAAGCAGGATTACCATGTCCCATTATAAAACCGGAACATCCACACCAAGTGAACACATACCCTTTTAGCCCGCTCCCTTCAAAGCTGCAATCATGGCTCAACCTGAATGTATTGCCAGTCTATAACCACAACAAAGCCACAAACTATAACCTCTTGAATTCCAGACAGCACCCATTCAAACTAGTAGCAAGTCTCACACCCAAGACCATGTTAACCGTTGCATATCACCTTAGCCCATCCACCCAGTTCTATATGTGCAACAGCTCCATTACCATAGAGAATAGTTTATCTGCAAAACTTTAATGTCCTAACATTAGATGGCAGAATCCAGCACCCCTTGACCTAGTTCCTGAAAACTCACCTATGCTCAACAATGAAATACTCTACGTGCCAAGCCATAAACACCCCCAATTCACTCATTACCAAACTATTCTCAACCCCTGTTTGTCCCTAACCTTTCCCCCTCAAAACTCTTTTCTTATGTTACCTATACCACTAGTATCCTACAGCTGCCTTATGTGGCAACCAGGCTTCCTTAAACCTTCTAAGTCCCCCATAACAACACACCTAGTTTCTAACTACCCCAACACAGCCACCTACCTACCATGCTTCCTAAAACCCTATCTACAAAATTCATCCAAACCTCGAGTGAAATGATCCTTGTGCTATCCTGTAAAATCTTAACTTGGTATGTATCAATACTACCTACTCAAGAGTCAAACCTGTCAACCCCAAATTGTCACCCATTATGAACAAACTCCAGCACCATGTCAAACCCACCTTGCCCTTTCCCCCACCTACGGTTCAAACAACTGGATGAGTGAATACAACTTCCCAAGGTGCCAAACAAGCAAGGATTGACTTCACTGGCTTGCAGAAGGCATAGGTATGTAGCCCCATACATTCCTGTGCTTCTATGAACATCATGACCCTACTCATCCCATGGGATCCCCACACTCCCCATAAACCATCTGACAGTTTTCCCTTTGGCCACCTTTACCTAACTTTTCCTTACTTGCCTCCTATACCAATGCAATAATCAGCTCCCACTAATTAAACACAGAGCTCAAACATGCCTTACTAAAACGATAACTCAGACTCTCCTTGTGTTCCACTCAAGTGTCAAGAATGTCCATCCTATCAAATCACCTTTCAAATCCCCTTTCCAGGCCACAGCATGATGCCTTCTGCACTCCAGCAATCTGAAAAGAATGAAACAATGATAAATTCTATGTGCACATGCACCATGATTACTTAACATGGAGGCACTGATCCAGGACCCCTGCCACCTCATCAAACCCTTACCTATGGCCAATGGTTGTGCTCCCTTACTATTGAATGCAAATGCCCAAAAGCAGGAACAAATTTCAACATTAATCTAACATACTAACAGTTAATAGAACAAATTGTACAACCCATTAACCCTGATATTATTACTGAAATGCCTGTCCTTCTCTGACAAGCAGAGTAAAACCCTCTACCAAAACTCTAACTTTGACATCCACTTACTTCCATCAGTAACTGTTGCTCACTTGTGTTCACCTTGTGTAACCTTCTTATTCGGCACTGCTTCCATCATCTGCAAATTCACTGTATCGCCAAAACTGGTACTCTGCACACCACCATCTACAAAGAAAAAGGACAACATTAAACTCTAATAGTAATGAGCAGGCTCCACCTTATACCCACCTCTTTCAAAGTACAGCTGCAGCGTTCCACAACCACATCTGCAGAAAGAAAAAGACATGTAAAACATCCAAAATACATAACACGCATTCCAAGGCATCTTCAAGGGCAACCTATCCTGCCAACCCTGGAAAAAATGTACCACCACCCCACCCATCTATGACAAAGCAGCCCTAACCGAAACTACGTGCCCATGACCTTATTAAATACCCAAGATAAATTTAACTACCAGTCGAGTATGCTACAAGTAAACCCCATACATGAAGGGACCTAGGGGATGGAGTTGTATATGTGTCTTGTATAAAATGGCCAACTTAAGACACAACCTTGCTCATAATATTGTGAATTCTGTGCTGTAGTCATTTGGTTGTTGTTTATAAAAGTTACATTTTGATCTTTTCTGACTTAATCTAATGCAGAATAGGGAGTAGATAACATAGGATCATAAGATCATAGGATCACAGGAGGTCACTAGACCAATGGCCCAGGGGCTCTACATCTATTTACTTCCTAACAAAACAGCAGACTGCGTTCAAAACAAAGAAAGTGTTTCAACCTGGCAATCTGATGACACTCATTTCTAGCCCTTTCAAATTCAAACTACGTCCGTAGCTGTGCAACCTGTCTCACATCCTGTCCACACTCCCCATGGTAGTACAACTCAATACATGACCCATCCAAACAATTACCAGTTCACCTCCAAGCCTCTAGCCAGCCCCAATACTACTCCAAACACTAAACTTATCAATCATGCTTCCCTGAAATATAGAGCATTGATAACATGACAGGCTTAGCACTAAACTGAATTCCTGAATGCAGGAAATTTAACTTTAATACAGCTGCCCTGAACGAAAGCTATAATTGAGTTGTAGATTAAAGTCCTTCAGGTACACTTCTCTCATGCCCCCCACGCATGGGCAGACTACCCCATTACCTCAGCAAACTCTGGAGTTTCACTTAAAGCCTGCAAGGAAAATTCACTGCTCTGTCAACCTCCCTAACTGGAGAAAACTACTCACATCATAACCTTCCCAATGAACCGCAATTCCTCAGATGACAAAACCAAATGCTCAACCCGAGCTTGTGACAGTCTAATTTTTTGATATATATATATATATATATATATATATATATATATATATATATATATATATATATATATATATAATAGACCTAGGATTAAATTAGTCCCAATCATATTCTTTTAATTATCATTTTGACCAGAGACCCAATTTTATGCAATCAGTAGCCTCATACCTTTCACTGTCCCTGATGTTGACTCAAAATTTTTAACTCTGTCCCTTTTAATCCCTCCTAAAACTAGTGACTTTGGAGGAAAAGTGGTGAATTACACTTGAGAAATGACAATAATTAAGAGTTATAAACTTCTTTTAGTGCAGAAAATGTGTATTAATTCACATGCTCTGATTCTGTCAATGTTTCAAGTTAATAGCACTAATATTTTAAAAGTGTCCCTGATTGTCCCTAAGTTTTTCTTGACTTGTCCCTGCTTGTCGATTTGCGGCCTGGAATTTGGTAGAACAGGTCCCACACAATTTCTTGAAGGTGCAAAGCCCGAAGCCCCATTTTTATGAAAATTGGACTGAAACAGGACTCAAATTCAGGGCATACAAGAGCTAGAACATAGACTAGTATTCATGTATTTATGTACTGAGACCCCAGTACTCCAAGTGTTAACTATAAATTACACTAATAAGAAACTCCAGAAGACACGGGAAAAGACACCACCATGCCCCTCCCTGCCTCTACCAGACAGCAACCCCCTGTAGCATAGCTACCACCATTCTAAAAGAACCAGTTTAAAAGCACCAAACCATAAAACAAATCCCACAATACTCAAACAAGTGCTTCCAGTCATTTGACAAACTGTTCTACCTGTATCAACAATCGTTCATGCCAGATTACCATGTACTCTCCAATGCCCAAGCAGCCAAACCAATCATAAGGCAATGTCGCTATTTCCATTTCCTTCTCTTTTGTTTAGGCAATCATGAAACCGAAGGCCACATCATCATTTCACCCAAACATCCCCCACTACTATATCCTTACGTACCAGTCATTCCGCGAGTATAACGCTGACAGCCAGTCGCAATCTACACAAGCCACCATACCAATTAACATCACAACCCCCCATACAGTTCACTAGGTAATCATTTTATACTTTTTTTTTTTTTTGCGCTCAACCATGCCCCGTACTCAACCCCTCTACCATGCCCCAACTAATCACAATAAAAATGACACTGCCTGTCAGCTGTCCAACTCAGCAACTCATTCTGAGCCCGCAAAACCTGCCCAGTACAGCTGAGCCATTACTTACGCACATGTGCAGATAATAGTAGCAACTGTTGTGTAACCCCCAAGCCCGCGAAGAGGCTTCCAGTAGATCTTCAAACACCAAAAGCTGACCCTGACTAACAATTCCAATTAGTTGAGGGATGCATGCAACAACGAAAAGTCACTTGAATCGACTCTTACTGCACTATACCTGGAAAGCTCACAAATACTGTGCAAATCCATAACACAGCCAGTCTCGTTGAGGAAGTCAAGCACCGGAGTCTCCCCATGATGCGCCAAAAACGCCAACCTCTTCGCTTCACCAGAACTCTGCTCCATTTTTTTTTTTTTTTTTAATTTAACGGGCAATTATCTGCACAATTCCTGTCAGATCTCAACACAGAACATCCAAGGAGCCTAACATAGGTGGGTGGCCAAAACCCTGTGTTCGGAAACTTAGCCAGAGCCCACAACTAGTGAAATGAAACAAAGCATGTCCTCTCCAACCACCTTGGTCCAGAGTGACCATCAAACCATGGCAATCTCCAAAACCACACCCTACAGCCCAACCACAAAGCCAAGGGGGATAGCCAGCCAACACCAAACCATGTACCCACTTTTTTTTTTTTAAATAAATATATATATATATATATATATATATATATGCAAACTAGCAATATATACTTCACAGACCACATCCCCCCCCCCAACCAGCACCCCGAGGCATACCTTCCTCGCAGAAACCCAAAGGTCATCATGGACGTACCTCACCTTAGCAAGTTCATGCCAAATGTGACTGCTTAACCCAACTAAGCTAGCCTAAACCTCTTAAGCCCCTCCCCATCATTATCTCACTTCCTACCAACCATCCCTGTTTCCACTTAACCCTTTCACCTCCCCAACCCACTTGACTCCCCTTAATATTTACCTAAACCCCCCCACCATGAAGATGCCCCAGGACAACTTAGTTTGTTGCTAAACTACATTTAGTAGTGCATAGCTTTAACTGACGACATCAAAGTCAGGAATATTGAACAAAGCTTGTTAGCAGTGCATAGCTTTAACTGACGACATCAAAGTCAGGACTATGGAACAAACCTTGTTAGCAGTGCATAGCTTTATCAGACAACATCAAAGTCAGGACAATGGAACAAAGCTTGTTAGCAGTGCATAGCTTGATCTGCTGACATTAAAGTCAGGACTACGGAACAAAGCTTGTTTGCAGAGCATAGCTTTATCTGACGACATCAAAGTCAGAACAATGGAACAAAGCTTGTTAGCAGTGAATAGCTTTAAATGACGACATCAAATTCAACACTATTGCACAAACCTTGTTAGCAGTGCATATAATTAACTGATGGCATTAAAGTCAGGACTATGGAACAAATCTTGTTTGCAGTGGATAGCTTTAACTGACGACATCAAAGTAAGGACTATGGAAACAACCTGTTTAGCAGTGCATAGCTTTAGCTAACACCATCAATGTCAGGACTATTGAACAAAGCTTGTTAGCAGTGCATAGCTTTAACTGAAAACATCAAAGTCAGGCTATGGAACAAAGCTTGTTAGCAGTGCATTGCTTTAACTTACAACATCAAAGTCAGGCTATGGAACAAAGCTTGTTAGTAGTGCATAGCTTTAACTGATGACAACAAAGTCAGGACTATGGAGCAAAGCTTGTTAGCAGTGCATAGCTTTAACTGATGACAACAAAGTCAGGACTATGGAGCAAAGCTTGTTAGCGGTGCATAGCTTTAACTGACGACATCAAAGTCAGGACGATGGAGCAAACCTTGTTAGTCATGCATAGCGTTATCTGATGACATAAAATTCAGGACAATGGAACGAATTTTGTCAGAAGTGGATAGTGTTAACTGATGACATCAAGGTCAGGACTATGGAATAAACCTTGTCAGCAGTGCATAGCTTTAAATGATGATATCAAAGTCAGACTATGGAACAAAGCTTGTTAGCAGTGCATCGCTTTATCTGACTACATCAAAGTCAGGACTATATAACAAACCTGGTCAGCAGGGCATAGCTTTAACTGACAGCATCAAGGTCTGGACTATACAACAAACCTTGTCAGCAGTGCATAGCTTAAGCTGACAACATCAAAATCAGGACTATAGAACAAACCTTGTCAGCAGGGCATAACGTTAACTGATAACATCAAAGTCAGGACAACAGAAAAAACCTTGTCAGCAGGGCATAGCTTTAACTGACAGCATCAAGGTCTAGACTATACAACAAACCTTATCAGCAGTGCATAGCTTAAGATGACAACATCAAAATCAGGAACATAGAACAAACCTTTTCAACAGTGCATAGCTTTAGCTGACAACATCAAAGTCAGGACTATAGAACAAACCCTGTCAGCACTGCATAGCTTTAGCTGACAACATCAAAGTCAGGACTATAGAACAAACCCTGTCAGCACTGTACAGCTTTAACTGACAGCATCCACATCAGGACCATAGAACAAACCCTGTCAGCAGTGCATATCTTTAGCTGACATCAACGTCAGGACTATGGAACAAACCTTGCCAGCAGTGCATAACTTTAACTGACCACATCAAAGTCAGGACTATGGAACAAACCTTGCCAGCAGTGTATAACTTTAACTGACCACATCAAAGTCAGGACTATGGAACAAACCTTGTCAGCAGTGCATAACTTTAACTGACAACATCAAAGTCAGGACTATGTGGATCAAACCTTGTTAGCAGTGCATAACTTTAACTGACAACATCAAAGTCAGGACTATGTGGATCAAACCTTGTTAGCAGTGCATAACTTTAAATGACAACATCAAAGTCAGGACTATGTGGATCAAACCTTGTTAGCAGTGCATACCTTTAAATGACAACATCAAAGTCAGGACTATGGAACAAACCTTGTCAGCAGTGCATAGCTTTAACTGACAACATCATAGTCAGCACTATGGAACAAACCTTGTTAACAGTTTATAGCTTTAACTGACAACATCAAAGTCAGGACTATAGAAGAAACCCTGTTAGCATTGCATAGCTTTAATTGCTTGACTCTTGTGCATACAGTAATGCTACTTGTAGATTTGTCTTTTGTCATTTTTTTGAAAGTCACATATAAAATAGTACAAAAAATAAAAATGTGATCCTCTCACTGTTTATGAATGTCTCCTTAATTATTAAATCAGGCAGCTGGTCAATAGAGAAAGAGAGTGCAGCAGGCCTGTATGAAAAGTAAGCATGGTCCCTATAGCAGTCAGTATGGGAAGGTAAAGGACCAGTCAGGAACTTGGTTACTAAAGGGTAGGAGACATTTGGAACCAGAGTCAATGTATTTTATATGATCTCTGATGCTTCAATAAATGGCTACCAGTGCCTTTCTAATGATTTTTGTGTAAGAGTATTTGGGCATGGTGAGTTTGTTTTTAACATAAACCATGCATCTACAGCCCCTTTTTCCAATTTTTGCATATGGGGTCAGCGTGTCATTTCAGCAGTAACAGTCATTTACGGCCAAGGTTTACACTACTGGGTGGCTGGCCTGCCACTGTAGTTCTTCCATACCACAAACTCACACACACACTCATGCCTGTGGCCAATTTAGAGTATTCAGTCCACCTACTGCATGTCTTTGGAATGTGGGAGGAAACTGGAGCACCCAAAAGAAGCCCACACAAACACAGGGAGCACATGCAGACTCTGTACAGAATGCACCCTGGCCAAGAATCAAACCAGAATTCAGGATTCAAGAATTGAGCTTTTGCTGTTTCTTTTTTTAATCATCTAGATATTACTATTATGCTGACTTTGTCATGCTGTCATTTTCATTTCAAAGGACTAAGTTTTGGGAGACTGTGGCAGTCTGCTGTTGGTGGATGTTTAACTGTTTCAACTATTTTCACTTATCTTTCTTATCTGGGGATGACTGATGTTAGGACAAGTAGGAATACGTAAGTGCTACTTTAAAATGGCCATTGCTGGGTAAGAGTCAAAAATCACCATACAGTTTTGATAAGACATAACATGCTGATATTGAGACTCTTCAGTGGTTTCGGTAATAATCACATATTTATTTATTTATGTATGTATGTATATATGCATGTATGTATGTATGTATGTATGTATGTACGTAAGTTTGTCAATAAGCAACAAAAATCCTTACCTTGTTCTTTAGTGGCATTGCTTTTGGATATTAGAGCTAAGTGACTAACACCTTCATTATCTTAGTGGCAGAAAATGTGTAAATAGCTTTATAGTTAGGTACTAGGCTAGCTGCCCTTGTGGGCCATTTTAAGGCTAGCCAGTTTCTATTATTGTGCTCAAATCACCCTATTTCATTTAATTAGAGATTGCAATTACCCATTCCATGATTGATAATTATATACTACCACTAATGAGAATAAATGGGATTATAACACACATAATTTAAGGGCCCCTTGTACTGAATAAAGCATTTAGGAGCCATCCTTGTCCATTATTAGTACAGAAGGGAGCAGTTCTGTTTCCCGTCCAGAAATCCAAGTTGTGCTCGAGAATGGACACAGATGAACTTTCTTTTATGTTCTAGAGCAGTGTTATACTCTGTGAGATATACCTGAATCCTCAAGACATTCTGTTGATGTTGCAGAAGAGGTTTAGATCCCTAGACCCAGTATTTCTGATGCCTTCTGGTTTGTTGTGGTGCAGTAAATTCATCAATATTGGGTTGGTAAAGTATATGTTTGCACTTTATAGTAATTGACCTTCAGATGTGACTCTGTGATCTCTGATAAACACTGTATGTACTGCACAGCAGTCACTTCAATTGTTTTGTGACTGAACCCTGAGATGTATGACACACAGGCTTAAGATGGGGAACAGCACACCGCTATGACAGAACACTTAAGTGAGTAGGAGTACAGTTGGTGTTGGTGGCAAAGCAGCAAACAAGTCATACAGTAACTGAAAGTAATTGAAAGTTTTGCAGTACTAACCCATAAAAAACAAATTAGTCTACATCCTTGCAGTATATTGTTAATATTGGCATGATTGTGTGCTCAGTGATTGTAAAAGAGTCATCAGACAAGGTTGCCCATTGAAAGTCACACTTATATGTGCATGCATATATGTGCACGTCCATGGATATATATCTGTTATATTATATACGTGTGTATCAAACCAAAAAAACAAAATCTAACCAGTGAAAATGTCTTATTTCACATTTTTGCAGGGTAAAAGCCCTCCTGCACCCACACCCCCGCTACTTAAATATACCAACTCCGAGATCGCACTACAGTGAAGAGAACGGTAAATTTCCTGTTTTGCACTGTACGGCGATCTCCATTCACAAGGTTCAATATTTCACACCTTCGATCATCTAGTCTTCACAGATCCAAGGTTCAATGTTGAGAAATTTCGATTTTCTGAAGTAGACTCACTATATATAGGGGTGCACTAGGTTAATGACAACTAGGCCATTATACACCTAGCTGTGCAACTTAAAAGTGACCTACAAGTTTAATGCTTTAGGCATTTATAAAGGGGGTGATTTTTCATTTTGACATGATTTACTGACTGACTGTTCAAAGACAAAGGCGCCAGACCAGAGGTAAATTTCTGATTTCCATCCAATAGTCCAATTTGGATGTTGTTTCACAGGGATTGGGAGCATATTCCAGAGAATGTGAATTTTTTGCAATACATACCAGTCTCTCCAACATGCCCTATTTATGTCAAAAGCAATATTTAGGTTTTTGGGACCAATAGTTCTGACACTTTTTGTTTTGGGGATGTGCAAAAGATTCATCTGAGCAGTGTCCATGGATGCCTTGAAAGCCAGGCATAAACTGTCTCTCAGCAGTTTGCAGGAGACAGAGTATAGAGCTAGGGCTTCCAGGTGATTCTCATAGGACACTGTGTTTATGCCCTGTATTTTTTTGTAAGGAACCTTTGTGAATTTTCCAGTTGCTGTATGTGTCTGGTCAGGTATATTCAGAAGGGACTTTATACTCTATGATGGGTGTGAGGAGGGCCATGCACAGTGGAATGATGACTTCAATGGACCTATATGCCACTTCCTTACTTAGAAGTTGAGCAGCACAGAAGGATTTTCTTACTATCTTGAACCTGTGTTTGGCTAAGGCTAGGTCTCTATCTAGATGAGTTCCCATATCCCTGACTAGTGAGTAATCTCTTAGGGGTGGTTTATCAATCACATAATTTCTAGGGTGGCCAACTTCACAAAAGGTAAGTTGTGGCTTTAGCACTATTCATTTGTCTCTGTTGGGTCTTCCTATAGAGTGCTTGTGTCTTGGGTAGGATTATGTAACTGCTCCCAGTTTGCAGTCATCTGCCAACTTAGTCAGCCAGAGGCCTTTGATATTGGATTGGACTTCTGAGAGGTACATGCCAAAGAGGAGTGAGCCCAGCACCAAGTACTGAGGGACACCATTGTTGACCAGCACTTTGTGGAGGTGATCTCACTGATTATAGCCTTCTGGGTTCTATCCATGAGCCAGCTGTGTATCCAGCATGTTATATGGGGGTTTATGCCTAATTCTGTAAGTCTGGTAACAAGGCTTGACTGGGATACTGTATCAAGTGGCTTAGCCAGATCAAGCTAGGCAGTTGCTCTGCTTTACCATCATCCATTGCTTTGGTGACGTCTTTAAAGTAGTTCATTAGGTTCAGTAGGCAAAACCAGATGGGGATGAATCCATTTTCTGGAGTCTCCAGTCTCTTTATTGATTATTTCCATAATTCTTTTCATGACTTTGCAAATAAGACTAGTCAGAATAATGGGTCTGTAGTTTCTGGGATCTGTTGATGGTCTCTCCTTGTGAAGAGTAGTGACTTTTTCAGTCCTACCTTCTCTTGGCACACTTCTCATGGCACACAGTCTGTTTTGAGACTATAGTTAAACAGTGGCTCCAGTGGCCCAGATAAGTTAGATTTTCATATGATCATAGAAGGCAACTAGGCTGAACAGCCCTAGTGCCTTTCTCAGTCTAGCCATTCATGCCCCACATTTCCCAATTATCAATGCCCACTGGCTAGAATGGTTTTGGTATATCCCTGTGGTTTAGTGCATCTACAGTCTCCACCTGTCCATAAGGGCAATAGGCAACAAACCAGGGACGAATTTGAGATTTCCCATCTATTGGTCTAAACTGCATTTTAACAGGCTTATGGAAGAGCTCTGTTTTAGATGAATGGGAAATAATCCCTGAGACATATACCTATCCCTCCAACATGTTTTGCCCATGTCACATGGGAGGTTTAGATCTTTAGATAGATTCATTCTAGTGCTGTTTGTTTTGTCAATGTGTAGCAGATTCATAAGGGTGTGACTAAAGAATGCCTTGTGAGTAAGGCTTAGTACTCTGTTGGAGACTAAGTATAGGGACAGGGCTTAGTGGTGGTCTGCATAGGACACATTATTTATACCTCGTATTCTTTTAGTGAGGAACCTCTGCTGCTGCTCTAGCTGTTGAAAATGTCTGATCAGGTACATGCCGAAGGGTGCAATGTAATAGATTACTAGTCTAATGTGGGCTGAGTATAGTCAGATTTAGATCTGGATGCCATGCCTTTACTTATAAGTTGTACTAAATAGAAGGTTTTTCTCACTGCTATGGACATTTCATGATCAAAGTTCAGGTTACTGTCAATCTGAGTTCCAAATTTCTTCACCACTGGATCTACTCTTACGGGAGTGTTATCAATGTTGTAATTTGCAGGGGTTGTCACCTTTCCAAAGGGTATAATTATGTATTTATTGTATTGATTTTTAGGCCATGGTTCTGGCACAAGTTACTTGACTATGTAAGACCTTCCTGGAGGATACCTATTTCTCTGGGGGATTTAGTGATTGCACCCAGCTTGCAGTTATCAGCTAATTTAGTAAACCAAAGGTCCTCTGCATTTGCCTTGACTTCAGAGAAGTATATTCCAAACTTAAATCTCAGTATCCAACCACATGGGACAACACTAGTAACAGGCTTCTTGGTGGATTTGGATTCCTCTACCCTAATTGTATGTATACTACCTTGTGAGCCATTTGGCTACCCATTGGATGGCATAGAGATTTATGCCAAAATCTGTGAGTTTGTCTATCACATCCGATTGAGGTATTGTGACAAATACCTTTGACATGTCAACTCATCCATGGATCTAGTGACCTTCTCTAAGAAGTCCACCAAATTTAGTAAGCACAACCTGCCCTTAATGAAACTAACTGGGATGGGTCCAGTGTTTGAAGATGTCTTATGTCTTTGTTTATCAGGTCCACAATATTTTTTCCCTGGCCCTGCATGTAAGACTAGTCAAGTTTATGGCTCTGTAGTTCCCTGGGTCTCTTGATGGTCCAGCTTTATGTAGAGGGATGACAATTGCAGTCCATCATTCCCTGGGGATGAAGCTAGTCTCGAAGCTGCAGCTTAAAAAGAATCAAGTAAGCCTGACAGACCATGTTTCAAGCTGCTTAGGAGGCATCCTGGGATACGATCTTCACCCATTGGTACAATGTTTTTAGCTCTGGAGATTGCAGTGGGGACCTGTTCTTTTGTGATACCTGGGAGAGAAATGGTAGAGGTTATTTCCTGGGGGGTGATGGGGGGTAAAATTGAAGCTAAATGCAAATTTGCTATATCGCCCTTGTTTGGTATCGGAAGTTCCATTCACTGTTAGTTCAGCACACTGTTGGGTGTTCCCTTTAAAGTTGAGCATATAACTGAAAAATGCCTTATGGTTATCCATAGCCTGGATGTCTACTTTTGCCTCAAAGCTGGCTTTGCTGGTCTTGATTAGTCTCCTGAGTTGCATGTTGAGACTGATGAGGGAGTTTTTTTTTTTGATTTCGGGAAGAGGCCTTCCTATTTTTGGACAGGATTTTCTTTCTTTTCCTGTATAACCTGTTTATACTAGGGCTCCACCAAGGGGGATTGTTTTGGGAGTTTGTCCTAAGTTTATTTTGGTTTGGAACTGCTGTTTCCATGCAGTTACTTACATGCTTGTACAGGGTTTCTATTAACATTTCTACATAGGCCACCATGTTCTCTGAATTTGGGGGAGGCTTGGAATTTAGCTATGTTTTCACATAATAAGAGGTAGTTAGCCTTGGAAAAGTTATTAAAGGTTCTGGGATTTGTTGAGAGTTCAGTCTTTATATTGATTTAAAGAGTAACCACATTATGATCTGATCTGACCAGGTGATTGCATTACCCAATGGGGGAGTATAATGTTGCCTCATATTTGTGTGTGAGTACCAGATCTTGCACCCCCTACTAGCTGTGCAGACTAGCTCTTCCAGGCTGTTTACATTGGCAAAATCCAGGAATCCTTGACCCTGCATGTTAGTGCTTGCATACGTATCCCAGATTATGGTGGGAGAGTTTTTTGGCGTTAGTTAGCAGCCCAGGATCTGCTCCCTGCTGATAGCTGGAGGGATATACTAGAAGGTATTTGGCAGGGGGTAGCTGAGGTGGAAGGGGTGAAGTTAGAGCTAAATTTGTCAGCTGATAGATTCAGTATGTAACACTCATCAGTGAAGTTTGTGCCATCTACTATCAGATCTGCACACTGCTGTGTGCTACATGGTTCAGGACATAGCTGTAGAAGGCATTGTGATTGTCCTTAACTTAAGAAGCTATACTGACCTCATAAGTGGACCTCACCTTACTTTACTTCATTTAAAATACTTCCTATTCAATTCATCTACCTCTTTGAAGTAGTTGTATGCCTATTTAAGCAACATGACCCCACTCAGTTATTCCTGTCGATTTAACACTGCACTGTATTCTTATGATGTAGAACAAGCCATCTACTACTCAGAAATACATCTCTATAAATATTGCCTAGTGTGCTGTGCAGTTTTCCAAGAAGAGGTTTTCTAGTTTGAAGATTTCAACAAAACACTTGTGTGTGTGTGTGTGTGTGTGTGTGTGTGTGTGTGTGTGTGTGTGTGTGTGTGTGTGTGTGTGTGTATATCACTTCCACTTCATATATTAGTGTGCAAACCAAGCCAAAAAAAAAGGCAAAAACAATGTTTTTCACAGGGGCAAGCTGCATGAGGGAAAATTTCAACTCCCACCCCCTAGTTAACTACAATAACTGAGATAAAACATTTTGCAGGAAGTGTGTGCCCCTTTACTGAAGATGTCTAATCTAACAGCTAAAATACACTGCTTCCAGTTGTCAACTTTATTTAGTGTGCCAGACAAAAGTAGAAATTTCTGAATGTTGACTTCTTGAAGGTATAAATCACTTTAGACACTACTTTTCATTGATAGAATATAATCTTCTTTATAAGAGAAGAAACTAAAGACTGAATCCTCAGTAGTTGAACAAGTAGTCACATTTCTAAGGTAGGAGAAAGACAACTTAATCTTCTATTTTCTGAAGTTGACAGCCTCATCATGAAAACAGTGCTTTCCTAACGGTAATTAAATTCTGAGACCTTTAGTTTGTAAGGTGTAATTCTGCATTTCATTATTGTCTATTAAATATCAGATATTCAGGGCATGTTGTATGATGAAAGGTAAACCAGTAAAAAGAAGGATTCTGAGTCTTGGAATCTAAACACACTGCAGAAAGCATGGCATATATTTATATATTTCATAATATTACAAGTCACAGTAGGATGTGTTTGTAGAACTGCTAAATTCTTAAGCAAAAATAAACTGAAGCGGTTCATATGTATGACACTGAATATTAGTTTCTCCTTTCCTGGTCTTATAAATTAGAGGAATGTTCATTCTGCATATTCTTAAACTTGATTTACCCATGTAAAAGTGATTTCATTTGAATAAGTTTAACATATATCCTTTTTAAAATAAGAGGTGAATTTGTTCTAAAGTAATTACATATAAGTTCATCACACAAATGTTAGGTGAGAGCTGCTAGTAGGAAATGATAGAAAATCTTATATGTAGTGGAATGAATCACAGAAAAATGCTTTCAGAACATATGAGCAGTTTAAAAGCATCTTAGTCCAATCCGAATGTCTCCATCAGCGTTATATCTTGGATACTAGATAGAAAAGAAAAAATGATGGTTAAAAGATTAAAATGCAGACATACTCTACATCTTTTAAGAACACCAGACATACTTTCCCTGTGGATTTGGTTCTTTAAAATACCAAGAAGGGTCAATGATCTCTTGAGTTTTAAAATTCACTTTGTTTTTCCTAGTTGAAATTACTCTTGATATATTTCCAATCTCTCATGCAGAAAAAAAAAAGAGACTTCCAGCTTCATTAGCTGCTGAAGGGTTTAGGTGAAGAGCTGGAAATCCAATGCTGTCCTCTTGTAATTGATGATCAATTTAATTATTAAACGCAACAGCTAACAGAGAGCAAATTAACTTTTAAGTAATTGATGGACTTGATTTACTAGAAGCAACATGTTCACTCTTTCTGGTCTTTGTTAGGCCATTAAAGTGACCCTCTTCTAGCTTTGTTTCTTTGTTTTGTCAGTGATCATAGTGCAGCTGAATTATGAGACCAAAGCATTTTAGGAAAGCTTGTTGCACACAAGGAAAACCTTGTTCGAATCTCAGGTCCTCCATTTACACAATGTGTGAGTAGTAGTAAATCTTTAAACTATCTGCTTAATGCTGAAAGCAGATCATTTTATTAACTATTTCTGGCACAGGTAAGCAGAAACAAATACAAAATATTTAAATTAAATCTAATTTTCCTAGTCTAATTTTACCAGTTCCTTTTTTTGCATTATTTTTTTATTCCAGGCTTCAAAATGATCAGCAAGGCAACCCTCCACCCTTCTAGATGGCCCATACTTCTTCTCCAGAAAGTAAGATCCCTGCTCCCAGTTCATTCCTCCTAAGAGTAAGAGCAGGTGATGCTGCTGTTCATTCATCACAGAAATGGGATGGGGGGGGGTTGTTCTGTAGCCTTAGTCATGTCCACTGTGCATGTCTAATACTATGCTTAAGTTGTTGCATTCAGTAGGCCTTGGACAGTGCATTTTGTCCATTTCCATGAGTGACACTTACTCTCAGAAGGCACTTTTATTTTTATTTTTTTATTTTTTTATTTTATTTTAACATTTGTTGACCGGGAAAGTCCGACTAGGTTCCACAGAGCCTGTTTTCAGCGGAGACCCAGGGAGAAATGCTCCAGATGCATGTCTTTGAAATGTGGGAGGAAACCGGAGTACCCAGAGGAAACCCACGTGAACACAGAGAGAACATGCAAACTCCACACAGAAGGCACCCCAGCCGAAAATCGAACCAGAGAACCTCTTGCTGTGAGGCGACAACGTTAACCGCTGCACCACTTTGCTACCCGTTGAACAAGTGCTCCTGCTTGTTCTCTGATCTCTACCTGGTATTTTGACATAAGAAAGGTACCCAGCAAATGTGTATCTCATGGTCCATTGAGACAACCAAGCAGGCATTGCCTCACCCCCCCCCCCCTCCACCAGTTCCTACAGCAATGTGGCCACTAGTCAAATCTGGCTCGTCTTGGCTGATGTTTTATCCCTTCAAAATAAGGTAGCATCAGATAGAGAGTCCTGTTATATGTATGTATTGGAAAATGCAAATAGTTTCCTTGCAGCTATGTGATGAATAAGAAATAAAATAAATAATCTCAGCCTTCATTTCACGTGGTTTCTTCAGTCGTTCAGGGTGTCTGCACATTTATTTGTCATACATGTTGAGGGAATACATCACAGGACACATCACACCAGTTGTAGATGTGAAGATATGCATCCTGTTAGCACTACTTGGCAAATTAAATAACGTAATTACAATAATGAATGTGTAGTTTATCATTGCCATCAAGAATAATCCACCTTAGGAAATTGCAGATGTTACTCTGTTTAAGAAATCAATATAGGTAACATGAACTGTCTTTACTACAGGGTAATTGGCATGATCTGAAATGTGCCATGGCATAATGTATAACAATTTCCACTCCTCCACAGATATGTTATTCATATATCTAGAAAGTTATTCTGGTTTTACTTACCTGAATGAGGCCCTGGTGAGCTGGAGAACTGTGGGAGTTTCAGAAGGTGTCCATGCTAGATGAAGAATTGACAACCCAGGGCCAGAACTAGCATAACCTTTGTAGAAGCATTAAGCTACAAAATTAATTATACCAAGTGCCCTGGATTATACTGACAATGGTAGCCCCCTGCTGTACAACTGCAAAAATTTACCACCGCTGTACTTCTGACTGCTATGTTATACTACATAAAAGAGCTATAAGGGAAACGCCATAAACTTCTAAGGTGGAATCTTACAATCCCCACCCCATTTACCTATCCATGCTTAATTCTAATTGTTTACACCTCCTCAGGTAACAGGTACAGTCTAATATTGCACAGAAAACAAGTCTTATACCATTATCTGAGTTGTCATGAATTCAAAGTTTTGATATATAGGTAAAGGGGGTATGTGTGGAGATAGCATCACTTAATTAGGGTGCAGGGTTGTTTGCCTCACTGTAAAATCAATATATAAAACCTGTGGTATATGTGTCAATTATATACTTCTATTTTTATTTTATCCCTATTTCCAGAAGGTGCAGTAACTTGCAAGTGTGGTATACTTCATTAAATAATAATTTCAGTCCTACTGATCTGAGACTTTTTGAAATGTATGCTCAACTGAGACATTATATTAGCGATGAGTATTTTTTTAGTGAAACAGGTCACAGAACTTTTGAACATTTAATTTCATCCAGCAGTTACTTTTACTAAATCATGACATTTTACAAAAAAAAAATACTTGTGAAAAGCATTTAGGGTAAATGTAACTTCAGCCATGAACTCCAGGAAGGCATCAGCCAAGACCTAAAGGATAATAGGGTACATCTTCAATGTCATACTCCATCAATAGTGAAGATGTGCGATTCTCCTGCTCTGAAGTTTGATGGAGAGGCTTCTGTCAGAATAATATATCCAATTTAGCGACAACATAACAAAAAGGAATTAAGAAACTGTGTGTTTCTAGAAGAAAGTTAAAGTTTGCATAAAACAGAGAGAAGGGAACTCCTGTGAGAAAAATCTAAATAAGCTGGAGCTATTTTCCCTGGAGGACAAAATGGAAAGGTGGGATATAACATGGGGCTGAAAAATCATAAGAGTCTATTGAAAATGAATTAATATGAAGAAACAGGATGGAGGCGGGAGAGGTCCTGAAGTCCAAAAATGCAAGACCAAACTTCTAAGGCATGAGGAAATACTATTTCACTGACATGTTACGGACAACTAAATATTTTTAAAAGACATTGCGTAACTAAAACACTGAGGGTAAACTTACAGTTACATGGGGTTAAATGTGCTTGCATAGATAAAGCAGACCATCAGTCATATTTTGCAAGCTTACATATCTGCATACATATGGGCACATGTATGTCTGCTTGGTTATAATTCTCTTGTTCTCAACACTACTGTCAGTGATCATAATGAAACTGCTAATGATGATGACAGGATCTTAGTGCTTACTGGAAAGCTTGTTAAAGAGATTATAAGGTTGATCATGCATTGGGTGAACACAGCTATAAGCACTGGTATAATTATGAAATTCAGTATTTTTTAATCATGCATGATTCATTAACAGTTTTTTACTGAAGACTGAATACAGTTTTACACCAAGACCTTGTCTATCTGTAGCTGTTCCCAATCTGCAAAGTCCGTTATTTAAGATTACCTTTGTCTAGTAGCATTTTCCTTTTCAGAAGATGAAAAAAAAACATTCAAGAGAGGTATTTAGTAGTTTTTCTTCTCTTTTTCTGTCTTTTCTTATTGTGTTGAAGCTGCTTATATCCCTTGTTTGAAAAGTTAAAAATTCATTTGTTTGACCAGGCTGTGTACAAATTATTAGAAATGCTGCAGACATCCTGCTTATACACAGGGTATGAGGGATAATCTACTCTTTGTATTTTTTAAGTTGAGACTCAAAAGATAAAATCAACCCTTTGAGGGTTACCACATACCTACAAGGATATTATGACATTGATACAACATGCAATATAATCAAACACCCTTGATTATACTTAAAATAAATTAAACTATTATTTATTAATATTATTTAGTACAAACTTTTGCAGTGTTACTTAATATTATACAACTCAGTACAAAACTGAATAGCCTTTGATATAAGATATAAAGGGCATACCCAGCAACCAATTCAGTTAAAGCATAGATGGAATGTTACATTAATAGTAGTGACTATGGAATTACTTGTTGATTTGATTGATTAATTTATTTATTATTCATTAACTGGGTAGGTGGGCTGATCAGAAGGACCTTTCTTGCTGCAATCTGTAAAAAATGGCAGTATTAGAGACTAAAAACAATACAACTGATAAAACAATTATAATGGATTTCACAATCAGCCTAAATTATTTTCGCATTCATTGTACACTACTTACACTGCATAATAGTGTCATAGTCAGACAATGTATACTTTCTATTATTTTTCTTAGAAAAAAAAACAGTGATACAGTCAATATTTGGCCCATTATAAATAATTGTTATTTTTTTTTATTAATTGATACATAATTATCCAAATCCAAAACATCAAAATCCTTGGGAAGACAACAGTTAAAACAATGACAATCCCAAGGTCGAAAACTCAAAGGTTATCTTTTTTACATGTGACAAACCCCCATAAACCACCTGACATAGAGGCAAACCACACCACTGAACTGCACTCACTCACACACAAAACACACACACGCAAACACACACACACACACACACACACACACACACACACACACACACACACACACACATATATATATGTATATAAAATTATAAGACATGAATAAACTGCACATACTTTGATTAAAAGAATATTGATGCTAGCAATTTGAAACACAAACAACTGAGAAACAAACAAATAAACTTTTAAAACAAAGTGATCACATTTCCTTATTTGATCATTGAACCCAAACCTTAAGAATATTCCCAGACTAAATTTGCCTGAATAGTGAAATTGTTAGGGGAAATGGGGTTTTGTAAGTTAAAGCATGAAGTTAAGGCTAGGAGCAGGGATAGGTTTAGTACTAGCATACATGAGTAAGGTGAATTAGGGGGCTTAGATATTTGTTTTCGATATTTAGTTTTATTTTTGGTTGTCATGTCAGAAATGGTTAGTAAAATCCATAATGCTGACTGACCTTTTTAAATATACTATGGGAAGAACGTAATGATCCTGATAACTGGAAAAGGCAAATGGGATTTTTGTTCACAACAGTAGGAAAAAGAAGAGGACTGGGAGTCGCTGTACTGAGAGTTTCACTATCATTTATAGGGAAAATGATGGGATCCTTGCTGAAAGAAAAAAGATTCAAGAATATCTTGGAAGGAGAAGAGCACGTGATGCATGAAAAGTGAGCTAAATAAACCTAATACAATTCACTGACTAGATAACGAAGTGTTTTTCTGAGTGTATTTACTGCAGTGTATACCCTGTTCTCTAAACATTTGTTGTTTTTATCCATAATTTATCTCCTTATCCTGTGTACTTAGACTATGCCTCATGTAGGTTTATCATGGTCCAACACATTTCCCTGGCTAACACACACACACTCACACACACACACACACACACACACACACACACACACACACACACACACACACACACACACACACACACACACAGACACACACAGACACACACACACACACACACACACACACACACACACACACACACTCACACACAACACACACACGCAATTTCAAATGCACACACACACACACACACACACACACACACACACACACACACACACACACACACACACACACACACACACAAGACATTTTTATAAGAAGAAACACAGAAACAGAGTACATTTTGGAGTGAAGTTATAACAGCAAAAATAAAAAGCACCTGGGGTATCATGTCAAATGACCTTAACTTGTGGAAAGAGTAAGAGAAAGAAATAAAGGGGGCTAATTGAATGCTGTGGTACATTAGAAGCACAATCAGTTGTTATTACTGCACATTGCAGAAGCTAAAAAGACCAAGTTTGTTGTGTACTGGTGACCTTGTTTATGAAAGGCTGTCATCAAGAGACAGTCAGGTGTGATAAAGACAATGCAAATTAGTACATATCTATATTAGAAGACTTATGATGAAGACCACGAGAGATTAAAATCAGTTAATGTGTATGTAACCCAAAAGGCACAAAAGAGCATGAGCTAAGCTCTTTATCTACATAGTGGGACCCCGCGAGTCCAAAAGGGTACCCTATTTCAGAAAAAGGAAATATATAAGAACAAAAAGACAGAAGGAAATATTATGTCCCAAAGAGAAATTTATTTTTTCAAAGGAAGTTCTGAAAAAATATGATTAAAATCTGTGACTAGATCTACAAATGCAAGAGGTGGGAATAGGTTATGGGACCAGAAGCAGAATAACTTGTGAGATAAGAGTATCTGATGTGACGCAAGTAAATGATCCTGAGCCAGTTGGAGCATGCAGTCCCTTTTTGAACCTAAAATCTGTATTTCATCACCAAGCATCTTGTTAGTTAAGTAAACAGTATAAATATTAGTTATACACTTACATATGCTCAACAGTTTTGTTGAGAAAAACGTTTTATATTAAAACTCAATTTTACAAATGTGCTTACATCTGAAAGCTACACATCCTGCTTTACATAATAAATCTGATATTTGGTCCATTATTAGAATAGCAAAATTTTCTTAAGAGTATTGGATTTTGAGACATGCTCAACCATCTTGATGATTTATCCAGTTGTAAAAGTATTGTTTTCAGCTCTGTAGTGTATTTTCAGATACTGACTTATGCCTTAATGATGACAGCTGTATTTCTTTTTGTAGTAATACAAATACTGTTAATTTAATACATGTTCAGAAACAGCGTTAATACGAACAACTGGTGAATAATAAAATAGAACCAAACGCAATAACCACTCGCAAACTGCACACTGTACAGCCAAGAAACGATTCCAGCCTGCTGTTAAAATCCACAAGATATTTTATTAACCGAAGGGTTAAGCGCTTTCACTCGTATCACACGAGCTTCATCAGAACAAAGTGCAATCTCTAAAAGAATTTTTTAAATACATTCAAATTGGCGCCAAAATCTTCTTAAAGCCATAGCATTCTTAGAATGGTACACAGTTTAAACATACTAATAAATGCAATAAAATCAGTAGAAATTTAATATAATAAATGCATCATCATATCTCAACATATTAAATTGATAGTTAAAAAATCTAAACTTAAAAAATCTTATAATACAAATGCCTTTATTTATTATAGGATTCAATTTTTCAACATCAAAGCTGGTTTAACTGTAATGTAATCATTGATACCTGGTGCAGTCATAGCATCAGTGTATAACTGCCACCAGTATTCTCTATAGGCTAACACATTTTTGATGTTACCTCCCCTAGGATCAACACTAACTGTTTCCAATATTGCAAACTTGAAATAATGTGTGGGACCCTCCTTGTTTATATGCCTAAAAAGAGCATTCTTGTTGTCCTTTGTTTTGATGCTGTAACCATGGGCATAAATTCTTTTTTTGAACTGTCTCTGAGTTCTTCCTATATAATAAGCAGAACAGCACATACATTTAGCCAGGTAAATAATCATACTAGTGTTACAGTTACCTTTCCTAAACCTAACACAAGTCTTGTTAATGTTATCCAAAATGATGTTGCTTACATCTAAGATGTCCTTGCACTGATTACATGCCCCACATTTCTTTGTATGGGTGCCAGTGGTCAAGCTGTTTTTAATGTTACTTTCAAAAAGATGTTTCAAGTTCCTACCCATTTTGTAAACAAACCTTGGTTTTTGACCAAGGGTAGTCAATATTTCATTGTCACTGTATAACAATTCCCAATTCTTGTTCATAATATTTTTTACTGCATGGGAGTGGGGACCATATTCAATAATACATGCTCTGTTAAACTTGTTGGTGTCTACAGTATCCAGTTCAATTGTGTTGGCAACAGTAACGGTCACATCATTACTGCTTGTACCTAATAGAGGTGTATATTTCTTACCCCACTGACTAATGACATATTTACTAGTGTCCATCAACAGTTTTTCATCATAACCTCTTTCTCTAAATAAATTAGTGATGAACGTAACTTCCTCAATCATATCTGCATAGTCAGATGTCATTCTAAGTGCATGAACAAGCTGTCCTTTAAATAAAATTGTTTTTAAGTTTATCAGGGTGGTTGCTACTGTATTCTACATATGAATTTGTGAAAGTACTCTTTCTATATATCCTGGATTTGAATCTCTCCCCGTCATATGATATCATGGTGTCCAAATAGGCTACTCCTGTTTGATTACATTCAAAGGTGAATTTCAAGAATGTAGAACTGTTGTTCAGGTATGTGACAAAATCGGCCAAAGATTTATAGTCACCATTCCATAAGATGTAAATATCATCTAGATAACGGGAGTAGTAAACTATATTCTCAGAATACTTACTGTTAAATATATGGGTCTCCTCCCAATCTAATAACACCAAATTAGCGTATATGGGGGCACAAGCTGCCCCCATAGCTACACCTTGTGTTTGTCTGAACATTTCACCCTCGAAAAATATGTAGTTGTAATCAAGTACAATGTTCATCAACTCTGATAACAGTCTTATCCTATCCCAGCTCATTTTTGTATGTTTAACCATACTGTTAGTGAAGGCGGTGATCCCTTCACTATGAGGGATACATGCGAACAAGTCAACTACATCAATAGATGACATGATTAAATTTTGACATTTAGTGTCAATGGGAAAGTTCTTCAAAAATATCCAGGAATCCTTAACCAGATGTTTAATGTCCAAATTTATAGATTTAAGAAAAGTATCTATAACCACCCCTATGGGAAAAGTTTTTGACTTGCTCCCTGAAATAATAGGGCGAAAAGGAGGTTCTAGTATATTTTTGTGCACTTTGGGGATGCCAACTATTGTAGCCATAAATGGAAATTCAACCAACATGAATTTGTGTAGATCAACAGTGATTCTACCTTCCGTCAAAAAATCATCCAAAAACATGTCTATCCTTCTATATGCTGTATTTACTTCATTAATTGACACCACTTCATAATTTCCTGAACAGTGCAAAATGTCATGTATAATGGTGCTGTATGAAAAAGCATCAAATAATACGATACCTCCGCCTTTATCAGGTTTCATTATACGTAAACTTTTATTGTGCCGTAACTCATCAAGTAATCTCTGTTCATCAAATGTAAGATTTTTATTCACTTTTTTGTTTTTGGCTATGTTGTTATATCTATATAATTCCCTGGAAACTTTGTTTTCATACACCTGTACCAGTGTGTTATTAACAGGTATAAAAACACTTTTTTTCTTTAGTTTCCTCTGCTGTGCTGTAATATCAGTCCGGTCACCAAACATCAAAGCCAAATTTAGCTTTCTGGTATATAGCTTAAGTTCATTTAGGCTGTCAACAATATTAAAATTGGTGGTAGGTATGAAATTCATACCTTTGGAGAGAAGACTGAAATATGTGGGATCTAATTGAACATTACAATAATTAAATATCTTAAAATTGTTATGTTCATAGGTAATACCATCCTGTGGAGTGACAATGAACTCCTGTATACCATGAGTATCTGTCCCACTGTTCAATATTTCTTCTTCCATCCACCCCCCTGTTTCCATTTCGGAACATACCTTCTCTTGGATTTCTGAAAAAAATCATTGTCACAACCATCAGTATGTTTTACTTCCTGCTCTACTAAATCATTACCAAAATTGCTTTCCCTAGTGTAAAAATAGTCTTTGTTACCCCATTTGTACATGTCATGACGTGAATATTGGTCTGTATCCCGATTCACCTTTTTATTTTTCCTCTCAAATGCTTTTTTAGCTTTAAATTCGGCTGACTCAAATTGTTTGTTGTACAAATTTTCCCATTGTGGGAAAGCTAAATCCTGTATTATCGCTTGGTTGATCCTTTCAACCTCAGCCATAATTCTACATAATTTCATGTCATTATGCTTAATTAATAACTTCATAAAATCAAATCCAAAAGTATCAAACAATTCATTGAACTCCTTTTTAGTTTCACTAGTAATGTCAATACCAATGTGTTCCTTGTAAAAACGTAAACCCATGGGTACTATTTTAAGAGACATACAATGTGTTAAATAAGCGCTGTCTAACTTAACAGCGTTTATAATATTCAACTTCTTACCAAATAAATAGATAGTATCCTTCAAGTTGCCTTGAAATTCCATAGATTGATTAATAATGCCTCTACCACTATTGCTGAAATTACAATCTTTAGTAAAGAAGTCCTTTAAATTATACTGTCTTTTACTCTGTGTAGTAGTAATATTACTTGGATTTTGAACAGTACCTGTAGGTCTAAGTTGACTGTTAGAAACCTGGCTGTAAGTGCGCACAGGTTGAGTTGATTTAGGCTTGGTGCCAGTCCTTCTCGCTTCCTCAGTGAGATTAGTAAAAGAAAAATCAAACATGAAGTCTTTAGTGTCCAGTTTGTTGTGATCCACTCTTCCCACAGAGCGCGGTAAATCAATATTGTACCCACATTTAGAATTTCCTTCTTGTCCATTTGGAATGTCCGGGGAAGAAGTGGTAGGTGTGACTGTTCGTAGTTCCACTTGAGTTTGTTCGGCGCCAACTTCCGTAAGTGCAGGATGTTTTCCGGTGTTGCAGTCTAACAGACAATGCGATTCATTGCCTAACAAACTTTCTTCAGGTTTATTACTGGTGACGTTCTTGCAAAACAGTGTCAGTAACTTGGAAACCTCCCCACGTAGTGCATTCAAGTCGGCTCTGAGCTCCGCAAGTTCACTACTATTGCTGGGTAAGGCAGAACTGGTAGAGCTGCGAGTAGTATCCATCCACAACTTCAGAAACAGCGTTAATACGAACAACTGGTGAATAATAAAATAGAACCAAACGCAATAACCACTCGCAAACTGCACACTGTACAGCCAAGAACCGATTCCAGCCTGCTGTTAAAATCCACAAGATATTTTATTAACCGAAGGTTAATTTAATACATGTAGAGAATATTGAGCTACTAGATCCACCCTTTCTGATACTATATATTTGTCTCAGTTTATGAGAGTCAACAAGCAGACCTTAAGACATACGCATTAGGCATCTCTCACAGAACATGCTGTTTAGAGAAAATAACTAATTGCAAAAACATACTTGTGTGCATACAGCACTGTAACAGCTGTACAAGTTCCTAAAGCATGTCTCGCACCTAATATAGCCATAGCCCATTCCTTTGTACATCCGGTTTTAATGTAATAACATCACGGGGCACAAACCTTATCTGTCAGTTGACACTCTTCATTCACCATCTCGAGAAGTATTACATCCCCAGATCTTTTCTGAAATCTTTTGGTAGAGGACTTAGGCTTGTTTGAGATAAGAACAGAGGCGTCCTGCTTGCTCAATATTTTTTTTTTTTTTTTTTTGCCAGTTAGCCATGCTATAAGGGACACAGATCTGACAACAGCCAGACCTGATATTCCCTGTGTGACAAAGAACTGGCAGTACCATTCAACAGTACCTCAGACACTGAAATGAGCAGACATTGTGGATTATCACACCTATGGAGTCCAGTGACCTAGTGGAATGCAAAACATGGATTTAGAAGGATAATATGAAGAATTCTGCAATGTGCTTAATCACCAAACACAAGCTGATTGATGATCCAAGCCAAATAGAAAGAAATTAGTTTCAGAAAAGGCTGAATGGGAAGTAAGTTGGTCTTTGTGTGTGAGTGTGTGTGTGTGTGTGTGTGTGTGTGTGTGTGTGTGTGTGTGTGTGTGTGTCTGTGAGAGAGATTAAGCACTATGAGCAAGTAACATAGTAACATGGACTGGTATGTTGATGACCCAGACAATAAAAGAAAAGGACTTTAGAAAAAGATTTAACAGGCTGCGAAATTATTCTGTTTGCCTCCTACTTTCAGTGAGGAAGAATACAAACAGAAAATAAATCTTTAAGTAAGCATAAAGCACAGTAGGATAGTAATCTGCAACTGGTCTTGTTATGTAGGTATGATGCTGTGTGTTCTCTTCACTTTGGAGCTGTTCATACTATTAAATGCAAACAGCACCATGTATACAGTGAGTTATTCGATGTGATGTGGAGGTTCTAGCAGAGATTATTTATATTAAGACAGTGACTGTACAAAAGCCCTACAAGAATCAATGCAACCTTATTTAACACAAATTGTTCATTGAATTAGTATTTAACAAATATTTAAGATGCTGTGTAAAGTTGGCCAAGAGGTAAAGAAAAACTGTAGAAAAGTTTTCTATCTCAATGTCAGTAGCTAAATGGAATATTTTCTCCCAGCATGCATGTATGATGAATGAGATGGCTGGCTTTGTGACAAAGGCTGACACACCATTTATCATTCACAAAACATACGCTGCAGAGCTAAGGTGAGCTCAGGTAGCCTGCAAAAAATGACGAAGAGTACATATCTGTTGAATCTTTATTGTTTTTCTTTATAGAATTTTTTTAAGAATGTAAAACTAAAATTACAACACAATATGCATTTATGGTGCATATCATGAAAGTTTAACTGAGTTGATTCATGCACGGATATTAAATAAAGGACAGTTATATAAAGAGGTGGCATTCATGCAGTCCTTTATAGTACTAATCTGGCATATATCCTATATCTCACTACAAAGATAAAGAGGTAGAGATAGTCAAAGAGTAAAGAAGTATGTGCCCACTAATTACCCCTGGCATGTACTTATCAATCGAGCTTTAAAAATCCCTAGTCCACCCACTTATATTTAATACAGGTCAGTGTCAGTTGTTCAATAACCTACACATTCCCCTTACATGTTATGGCTCTACCTTCATATTATGTATTCAAATCCTTTACTGAGACTATGGTAAATTATGAGAGTGGCTATTACACAAAACCAGCACTGACATTAAACTGTTTTACAATTAAGAAATAATTCTTAGTGAAGAGAAGGGAGCACCTTCTGAGTTCTGGATACATTTTCCCTAACTCACTACAAAATCGTATATGCAATACTCGGTCATATATGCACATATGTATTTCTTTATTTACTGCATATAATTCAGTTTCACAGAAGGAGCATTAATCCCTTTATGCACATACATTCTGGACACAGGACTAATATCTGAGTACCTCCTGTTCTACCCTCTAGCCAGTTGTAAGGATATTTTTTCAGCATTTATGTTATCAATCAGTATGTCAAATTCTCCCCAGAGCCTTTTCTCTGACTAAATTGAAAGTTGGATAGTGCAAAATCTTCCTTTCAAAAGTTGTGTTCTGAATGGAATCCCTAAACCTGGCTAAGTTCCTACAAGATGAAGAATCAACCTGCTGAATACAATTTCCTGATATCAAAGTCTCCAAACATTGTTTCACATAAGAAATCATGCCTTGTGCAGTTTGTAAGAGTGCACCACTATTGATTACTTTGCTTTAGGGTTTCCCATTTCTTTATATGTATGCAACAGGGGAGATGACTTATACCAGGAAGTCTTTGGTGCTTATCTCACAAGAACGATGGACGGTAGCTGGGGGGTTTGTCTGTCTCTAAAACATACTTAATTTGTCTCTTTTTTTTAGGTTGAATTTATATTAAGTTGTTTTTGGTGGGTTAGGTCTTTGTCAGATCTGAATTTGATGATTCATAGTGGAAGTACTCAGAATGTCTCTCCAAATACCATCATTTTGGGAGACTTCAACTACCCAAACATAGACTGGGAACATTACTCAAGCCCCAACACCCTAGCCCAAAGGTTCCTAGAATTCATAAACTCAAATGCAATGGAACAACTAGTCACCATTCCCACAAGAGGAGACAATATACTAGACGTGATCATCACAAACATGGGGACAAAATGCTCCACACCAGAAGTATATCCCTCTTTGGTAAGATCAGACCATAAATTAATCTCACTGGAAATCCACATCCCGCCCACACCCCCTGCACAAAAGACCACAGTGAAGAACTTCTCAAAAGCAAACTTCACACTTCTTAAGACTGAAGTGGGATCCTTCAAGGCCCCTGGGCCAGTGGAAACCACAACCCACACTGCTGAATCCTTTGCAAATGCCTTCTATGGGCACCTTCAAGAATGCATGGATCATGCAATCCCAAATAAAACCAAGACCCATTCCCCCAAAGGCAGGCGCCCGGTCTGGTGGACCCCAGCCATAAACAAACTTTACAACAGGAGGAGGAAGCTACTACATGACAGAGCAAAATCCCTAAAAGGGAAGGCATCTCTGATCAGTACTAGCAAAAAACTATGATCACTCATAAAATCATCCAAGGCCAACTTTGAGAGAAAAATTGCAAAAGACACAAAAGACAATCACAAGGCCTTCTTTAGCTATTTTAGAAACCTGGGTGGAAACTCCCAGATATGCTCAGAGTTAGTCCAAAATGACACAAAATACACTGAACCCACTGACATTGCCAACATTCTGGCAGACAGGTTCAGTGCAAATTTCTCCTCCCCCTCCCCCTCAAAAGGAGAAATAACTATCCCAGCAGAGTGTAGCCTCCCTAGCATCTCAGATGCCCAGGTGAAAGCCGCCCTCTCTAAAGCTAAAAACACAGCATCAATGGGACCGGATGGTGTCCCAGGCTGTGTGCTGCATGAACTCCAAGAGGAACTAAACCCACACATAAGGCTGCTGTTTAATCTTAGCCTTACTACAGGATATGTACCCAAAGAGTGGCGTACGGCGACAGTGGTACCACTTCACAAAGGCGGTGCTTCTACGGACCCTGGAAATCACCACCCCATAAGCATGACGAGCCTGATCTGCAAAGCTATGGAGAGGATCATTATGGAACTCATAAACAAAGACATTGGGGATCTACAGACATTGGATCCTACCCAATTTGGCTTTGTCAAAGGCAGATCCTGCCTTTTGAACTTGATCGACTTTTTTGAAACAGTCACTAAGGCCATTCTGATGAGGGTAAGGCAGTTCACACAGCCTACCTTGACCTTGCAAAAGCCTTTGACACAATACCCCACTCGGGCATCATAGACAAACTCACCAGCTTAAATGTAAACCCATATGTCACAAGATGGGTTGCAAACTGGCTCAAGGACAGAACCCACAGGGTCAGAGTTGCTGGAGCTATGTCAGACTCTAAGCCAGTCACAAGCGGTGTCCCACAGGGCTCAGTCCTGGGACCCCTCTTGTTCGGCATTTATTTTTCTGAGGTACAGGCAAACATAGGAGGATTGTGGCTGACAAAGTTCGCAGATGACTGCAAACTGGGTGCCATAATTGATACTCCAGCGGACACAAACATCCTTCAGAGAGGCCTCATAGAAATGGATAATTAGTGCCAGAGCCATGGCCTTAAGCTGAACGCCAAAAAATGTATAGTCATACCCTTTGGGAAAAACAAGGTACAGACAAATTACCACATAGGTGGTAATCCATTAAGTATGGAAGAGGTAATCAGGGCCCTAGGGACCCAGGTTGACAGTAACCTCTCATTTGACACTCACATTGCCAAAGTGGTTAGGAAGACCTTCTATATTGCCCACCTTATCATGAAAGGTTTCACATCTAGATCAAGAGAGGTCATTGTGCCCCTGTACTCTTCTCTTATCAGGCCAATGATTGAGTACAATGCCCCATTTGGGATGTATCTCACCCGACACCTGCAGCAGTTGGAAAGACCTCAAAAGTTCCTCACCAAGAGGATAAAGGGTCTTAAACATATGTCATATGCTGCCCGACTGAAAAATCTCCAGCTCTATTCAGTCGCATACCGCCTACTCAGAGGTGATCTGTGCCTGCCGTACAAGGCCATGTCCAATCCGGAATTAATGGACATGCTCCACCTCAGAAAATCCAAATCCATCAGAGCCACGAGAACAAGAGACTTAATCCTCAACACAGAAATAAATAGGACGTGCTGGAGGGACAGATTCATAACCCAGAGGCTCCCTACACTCTGGAACAGAATCCCAGTCCATGTTAGGCAGAGCCCCTCACTGACTCTATTCAAGAGAAATCTCGACGAGTGGATGGGAGATCGTAGGTTTACCCTGGGGGTCATCTCTGTGTCACTACTAGACAGAGGCACAGTAAACTAAACCCTAAAAGGGCATAGTATTCTCATCCTAAGGGGTGGTGAAAGCCACACACACTCTGGCTAGGCTTATAAATGCCCTAGGGCAGATAGCCTAGTACGAACCTATGAACCTATGAAACACAATAGCACATTATTGGTGTGCATTTTTGTTCTGCTAATTTTAGAAGTTCATTTTTCCTGCATGAAGGGAAATGTAAACTTTTAGAGTGAAGGATCCAAAAAAGTAGAGAACTTGGAGCTTTTCTCCCCAGGCCTTCACTGAAAAAGGGCACCTGTACCCACTCAGCCTTTCCTGGTAAACAAATGTCAATAAATAAATAACTGGCAACAGAGAAGGTTTACAGATAAAGTGAGACAACTGTATGAGTTTAAAGCATTCATCCTGCTATGACTAACAGATGCAGTGTAGACCTGGTTCATAGCCATGTGTTGTCTTCTTTACAGACATTGTGGCTGGACTATATGGAAAATTGTAAAGATAGGCAGAAAGGTTTTCACAGAATGACTTGTGGTAGTTGTGAGCTGGTGTGTGTGTGGGGGGGGGGGTCATAGTTCTACTGGACATGAAATTAGCCAACAATGATTTAGATCCCTGAGACAGTGCCAGATTCTTTTAGACCATAAATGATGGGGAGCAAGTTTTTAGAGAAAAAATATTGATTATCTCATCTTCTGTATAAACCTCAGGACCACAGTCCTACAAACCTTTACTTCTTGTGAAAAACTACAATCAAATATAGAAGGACTTTAGAAAGAGGATATGCAATGAGTGAGACAAGGAGCATCTCCACTAATACTTTAGTGGAGTATCATACAAATTCATATAGGTTCATAGGACGATAATAGGCTATTTGCCCTGAGGCTGTTATAAGCCTAGCCAAGAATTTCACCCATGTTCCAACAAGTCAGCACCTGTTTTCCCTGTCCAGCAGGGACACAGGTGGGATCCCAGGGGTGTATTTTCTGTTTTCAACCCAGGTGTCTAAATTCCTCTTAAAGGGGGCTAGTGAGGTACTCTGCTTGACACGGAGAGGGAGTGTATTCCACAGATGGGAATTCTTTGACACACAAATCTATCCTGCCAACAAGTACTATTAATGTCATAGACCCGGTTGAGGCCTTGCATGTGGATTGCATGAGTGGAGTTTGACTTATGGATATGCAGTAGTGTCATCAAGGCTGGGTCTGAGATGGCCTTGTATGGCAGACACAGATCACCTTTGAGCAGTCTGCATGAGCTTGAGTAGAAGGACAGGGCCTTTAGCCTATCTGTATAGGACAGGTGTTTGAGACCCTGATCTCTCCAGCTGCTGCATGTGCTTAGCAAGGTACATGCTGAAGGGGGCTTTGTACTCACTAATGGGTCTGATAATGAGGAGTACAGGGATGTTATGACCTCCTTCTCAATGGATGAAATACCTTTACTTATGAGGTGGGCCACATAGAAAGCCTTCCATATAATGGAGACAATGTAGTGGTCAGAAGTCAGGTTGCTATCAACCTGGTTGCCCAACTCCCTCTTGACTGATTGCATGCTTAGTAAGTTGTTATTGACATGATAATTAGTGGGGATGTATTTTCCCCAAAAGAGATAACAATGCATTTCTCGGTATTCAGTTTGAAGCCATGCTTCTGGCACCAGTCATTTGTTTGTGTAAGGCCCTCTTGGAGGATGCTCACATCACTAGGGGAATATAAGACAGTGCCCAGCTTGCAGTTATCTGCAAACTTGGTCAGCCACAGGCCACTGGTTTTGGCTTGCTCCTCAGAAAAGTATATTCCAAACAGTAGAGGCCTTGAGACCGATCCTTGGGGGTATGCCGCTTGTTACAGGTCTACTAGTAGAGGTGGCTTCCCCTATTTTGATTATGATTGATCGATTGATTATTAAGATTACCACCTATGGGACTTCAACAAGTTTGACTGCCATAACCCCATGTTGATATTTCCTACTCCATATATACATATCACAATTACTTTTGAAGGAAATTACAGTGATTGACTTGTTCTGATTGCAAGGGAATGTTTATTCCCTTTTCTCGAAAGACATCGAACAATGTATTTCTTAATTCTTGTATACTGGTATTTCTTTTTGATGTTGTATTTACTGATCTGCTGTTATTTCTCCAGTGATGTGTACCACATATATACATTCAAGTTTAAACAAATGCTACTACTAATTAATCTATAATTGAACGCAATGATGAGTCATGAATGCTTTCTGAATAATGTGTCAACCATGTGAATTTTCTAGTAAGGGATCATTGTACATTTTGAAGTTGACTCAGTTGAGAATGAAAGTTATAAAATACAGAACTGTATTTAATAATGGGTTGGATCAGTGAGGCATGAAGTGGTATAGTGTCCTGGGGATAATTAGATGATCCCTTTAGAAGTCAGTGGCTACAGGATATGCTTTTCTGACTTTGAAAGAGACACACTGATAAATGTTTTAACTGTTGTCCACCATTATTCTAGTTTTCTTGCAATAGTATGAGAAATGAAATTGCATGTTCTATAACTTTGCATTTTAACTCAGATTTCAAAAAGAAGCACTTCAAATTTCAAAACTCTTCAAAATTAACAAAGCAGTTTTTCAAGTCAGCTTCACCCCCATCATAGCATCTCAGACCTCCCTGTGCCTCTTCACTAATAAGACTGCCTAACCACATCCTATATACCTGTATATTTATATATACAAACTCTGTATCTCTCTAACTTGGAGAAGGTGTGAGTACCCTGAATTCTGAAAACTTGAAACTAGTATATATTCCCTATAATTGCACTAACAAAGGCTCCATTTTGCAGACTCAGAATTTCAATATGATTCCCATTATCCTTAAATCTGCAATCAGTGGATCTTTTAATGAATTGATCATTGATTCTGTAATTAAAAAGAAAGAACAAAAAAAAAAAACAAAAAGAACCAAGCACAGCTAAAAGCATAGCAAATTTTAGTTCAGGTAAGCATTTTCATGCCTATAAATGCTGCTTCATCAGACCACAAAAACATTCATAGCAATAGTATTTAAATATTATTCATATGTAACCACTAATCACCAATAGAAATTCACATGATATTATAAGCCAATCAGAGCATTCAATACACATTCACAATGTAACAAGTCATTCATAAAACTATCATTTGAACAAATCATGGGATTTTAAAAAAGGTATTAAAGGGACCGTCCCATTTAAACCAAATCTTTTATCAGCTTGTAGTTTTCAAATCCACCTTACCTTGTGCTGTTCAGTTTTATTTTTAAAATAACCCATTCTCAAATCTTCAAACAAAAATTCTACCACCATAAAGTTAAATAAATGTGGCTCACCATTCTCAATATTACATCAATGCATTCTTAACATCTTTTCTATATATTGCATAAATATGTTCTCTGATATATTCCCTAAGGGAATGATTAGTCTTGCTAATATAGAATGTTGAACATCCAGTGCATTGTGCTAAGTAAACTAAATTCTTAGATGTGCAGTTTGCTTGTAAATTAAACGTAAGATGTGTAAATGTGTTCCCACTATTAATATAAGTACAAAAACTACAGCTCCTGCATGGGAAAGTGTCAAAAGACTACACTGGAATTCTCCTTAGCTGGTCAAGTGTTATAACATAATAACATTTTTAAAGATTTCTTGTTCTTAAATCGAGAGAAATGTCATTCCCCCATGATCTGCTTGATTCTATCATCGGATAATGAAATCGTCCAATACCTTTTAATAATATGACAGATCGCATCTGTATCACTTGTGTAATGTAGTGAAAAGCATACATTCAGCTTATCTTCTAATCTATTGTACACTTATGTATCATCACCTGTCATCTTTGAAAAATAAGGTTTGCCTCTATTATTCCTAGACTGGCTGACATCTTCCTTCATATGATCAAGTGCTTTCTTGTTATCTATTTGATAACAACCAGTATGGCAAGGATAGGATAGATTTAAATTTGCCTACCTTTGGAACTCATATTAGAACTCATATTACAAAATGATGTATTTTTGTTCCAAGAGAAATATTTTTGGCAGATGTTAGTGGTAGCCATAGGCATTGCATGTGCTAATAGCTATAACAACATTGTCTTAGCTCAGTGGGAGGGTACATCTGTTCTGAAAGATAAATATATTTGTTCCACACATTAAGTTTTTATGGTTTGATGAAGTACCATGTATAAGTGTGAAAGCGCTTACCTGAATTAAAATGTTCTATGCTTTTAGCTGTGCTTGGTTCTTTTTGGTTTTTTACTTTATTACTTTTGTTACTGAAGAACCATTTATCCATTGAAGAGTGCCTATCACTTTTTTTGATTATGTAATTATAATTTATATCCCTTTAGCTGATTCTATTAATGTTACATTTATTAGCTTTACAGTGAGTGTTATTACTACTACTACACTGAATATATTTACACATTATGCAGAACTTTGCAATATTTTACTAAACTGATAATATTATCTAAATTACAATTGTCAACATAATTGGTTATAAAGACCCCCTTTCCAAGGAGTATCTCCAGTGCAGAGCCCTATGGGATGAAACTGGTAATTAAAATAATATAATGAATTGTAAGCAACAGTTAGTGGGTAGAGTCCTTATTCTGTCCTACTGATGCTTTTTACTGAACATAGTTTCCCTGTTTTACTACTCCTTTATAAACATATTACATGTACAGGTTAAATATCTTGCTCATTTAAGTATGAAACAATATGTTAGATAGACATTGTTTCTGAAACTAGCTATGAGGTGATTAGTGAGACAGAACTACAGTTTGAGATGTGCACAGTTTGAAAAAAGGGTGAACAATAAAGCACTGTGATAGAGAATATGTGGTTTCAAGTTAATTAATCAAATCCATTTCAAAGAGAAGTGGATTCACTTAAAAATATACAGAAATAAAATCTGGTGAACACTGGAGGATTTTTTTTTTTTTTTTTTGCAGAGGGTGTTAAATGCCAAGGTGTCTATACCATAATTGAAATTTGGCATTAAGGTATTAAGTCAGTATAAGATTTGTTTTTTTATATTCGTTCTTATTCATTCTTTAGTGTAGATCAAATGAAACTGCTAGTCATGACTCAGTATTTGCACAAAACCATTTTAAAGTCAGACTAATAAAAAACATCCCCAAAGCAAAACTCCTACTTATAAAAATTGTATCAAGTACATCTTAATTCAGCATTATCAAAGTATTAGAGAACTCCTGCTATGACTGCTGCATAGCAAGAAATGTAGTTTAATAAATTTCTACAGTTAAAAAAAGAAAGCTTTTTCATGGAAACTTGCCTTAATAGCAACAAGTAATACCAAGTATTATTTATTTTCATTCATTAAATAGCTTATAGCAAACTTCTCATTCCTCAACCAATGGTAATAATATAACTGATATTATAATGACAATATGAGTAATTTTGCTTCTTACTGTGTTCTCCAATAGCTGTCTCCATTCTACTAATTTGGTCATTTTACTACTATATTTAACCTAGGAATTGGTACAGAAAAATGAGGAAATATTTCCTGCTTTCTAGATTATGCAAAAGATAATTACACAGACCTAAGCACAAACTTCACTATCAAAAATTGAGATTTAATGCAAATACAGTTCTCTGGCATACAAATATAAAGCCCACACTGTGACCCATGTGACCAGTGATCGAGAAGTGGCAAGACAAGTTGATGAACTTGTTAGGAGATGGCAGTAAGTTGCACATTTTGAAACACCCATCCTAGGAGGAAGAAGGTCTTTTTAAGTGTACCGTCATCCTCCTTCATTGATGTGTACAGATGAGTAAGCAGCATAAATGGGTCAATAGATGACTCCCTGCTTCATGAAGATAGACCTACACTGGAATGCTCCATAGCTCAACCAGACTTCAGTGGATAGTAGAAGTCGCAGCCACGAAGGGCACAGGTTAGGCTGGGTAAGGAAGAAGGAGCAGTATGACTTGATGGATTAGCCTATCCCCTAACTCATGACTCTTAATCTGAAGAAACTAAGGATGAAAAGGTTCCATCTTGTGCATGAAGTAAATTGTTACCAGACTCCCTTACTGTATGCACAGCAAATTGGATTAGCTCTTATACCATATCGAGGAATCAATGGACCAAATGGGAACAGGAAAGTGAACTATGGGGAAAAGTCATATACACAGAAAAAAATGAGGTATAATGCTTTTGTATACCATCGATACTAAAAATCTGCCAATCAGCATTTACTTGCTTGTCTGTGGGATGTGAGATGTAGTTAGAGTCATTGCAGACTAGCCAGATTTGATCTTGAAGATTTTACCTTATGATTAAATGGCCACACCATGAAGGAATTGAAATATATATATATATATATGACTCAACAACCCTACTAACAGGAAGGAATATGGCACTTACAGTATTCTCTTTTTATTTATGTATGTATGGATCTATGTATGTACGTATTTATTTATTTAATGATTGACACAAATTATGCAAGTACTGGTATGCACAAATGTATAATTAGCAACTGCTAAAGCTGCAAGTTCATTGAGTTATTGTATTTTATTTTCAAAAAAGAGGAGAGCAGAGTCAAATAGTTCTGGATGTTGGCCTATTTTCTTTTGGATTATATACTATGATTATGTGTACTGAAGAATAACAAAAGTCTTGCCTTTGATCCCAGAATGTGACTCATAATTCTGCATAAATTTATATACATGGAATCAGGTAGTCTCTTGATGTATGACTGAGTTTGGATGTTTGGATGTTTCAAGCTGTATGATTGCACCATTATGGATAAGGCAAAAGGCAGTAAAACAAAGTGATAGAGATAATGCTAAATTAAATGACTTTAGTTTGAAACCTATAACTACTTCTTGTATACTTTGTAGCCATTATTAGTCAGTTAAATTTTATTTTATTTTTGAATCTTTTTGGAACTGGATTCACTTGTACCTACTTAGCTTATGATTCCTTGCATCAGCAAACTTACTATCTTCAGCATAAACCAGAATGTTATTAGATTTGATAACTTCGCATATATCTGTGGTGCATCTATGTCTGCACATGGGTATGTTTAGAAGGGTCTATATTACAAGCAAGAATGATCAGAATGTCAACAACCAGTTGATCAACATGTATCACTTATGTGTCATCGAATTACCATTACAGAGAATGGCCACATCATCAATTTCTTTCCAAGGGAAAGAAATTGATAGACCAAATATGAAAAACATAATATAACACACACTATAAAGTGCATAGCTTCACACCCCACAACCCCCAATGTGTGGGGCTGTGCCCCACCCCCCACACCCCCTAATTAAATATACTAACTCCGAGATTGCACTACAGTGGGGAAATGGGCAGATTTAACACAACGGCCAATCAATTTCTTTCCCTTGGGAAAAAATTAATAATGTGGCCGTTCACTGAAATAGTTGTTTGACACATATGTGTTGATCAAGAGGTCGTCGACATTTGGATGGTTCATGCTTCTAATATTGACCCTTTTAAAATGCTCTATAGGAAATGCAATGGATAATCTTAAAAGAAAAATCACTCCCTACTTCCACTAGGTATGGTCTAAACACATTTATAGTTCCACCTATTGCTATTAATGCTTGAGAGTTACCAAACCAGCAATAAGGATGTGACTACGACTACTGGACACTGGCTGAAGTAGAAAGTGCAGTTGCCCATAGAGGTATATTGTAAATTTGCAATACTGAATTGCCTAATAGCCAACATCTGCCTCACCAAGATAAGGTCCACACTGCACAGCTGCTATTTATGTTTACTGTAAAGTGAAAATGTGTTTATCTGAAGACCTTATAAAAATTTGAGTTTTTCGTGCATTTCAATGTTGTGAAATGTTATTTTATGGCTTTCTACTGACACTATGTTTCATTGGATTTCACAGAACTCAGATCAGGCCTGGTGCATTTTAATGCAACCTTGTCAAAACCACCTGAAAACACACACACACACACACACACACACACACACACACACACACACACACACACACATATGTTTTTTATAATGAAGAGTAATTTTCCCTCATTCCCAAGCTTTAAGGTGCACTGGCATTGGTTAGTATCATTAACAAACCAAGAGTACTTCTTACAGTTTAACCTTAAAATAAATTAACTTTTCAATGTTCAAGTTGCAGAAATTAGGAATTAGCTCTGCAAAATCTTCCTTCCTTGGATGGACACTGTACATTTTGTATGTATATATAATGTGTAAAGTCTTAAGCTACAAAATAAAAATTTGGCCATAAGCAATCAACGTTAAATAATACATTATTTACTTGGAATAAGTTAAACAATTCCTTACAAATACCCCCACCCAGAAAACAAAAACTGGAAGTTCACACAAAAACAAGACAGACAATAGTAGACAAAAATATGTCATAAACTAAAAACATATGCTTTTCCCTAGAAAATATGGTGTGCCCTTACTTCCAAGTTCAAAGGAAAATTTGCAAAGCCCTCACTAACAACACATTCCAAATGGAATTGCAGAGTCCAAACATGCAGTATAGCTTGAGAGCTTTCTTCAAATGTGTCCTCTGGGAAGCAAAGCAGAAACTCTTCTCAGCATCTTTGTTTCTGTTCTTTTTTAATTGAATTTGGCCTGTCAACAAATATGATTTTCTCTGACATTAGTTTGAATGTCGTAGATGTCCTTCCTGTTTCCACAGTTACATACTTACATATGTGATGAGGAAGACAGTCACATTAACCTACTTTCTAAATAAAGCATCATCATGTGGATTTCTTGACCGTGCCTTGAGTAGGACTGCTTAGTAATTACAACCTCATCGACTTTAGTTCAAGCCTCAATGAGGAGATCTACCTCCTCTGGTTCTTCATTTCACTCACTGCAGGTACTATGTTCTAGCATCTTTCTGTCATAGTAAAGCTTCATCATATTGATGCACTAGGCTTTGCATATATGCCTGCTGCCTAGCAATTTTATCACTTAACGTATGTCTCTTACTTTTCACATTACCATGAAAGGATCATTCTATGCAACCTGCAGTTTATTCTGATGAACCTGATGAAGTATAATTACCTTTTGTCTTAAAGTATATTCTTGGGCTATTGTACTCCTTTGGTACCAGACATTTTGCTCCTGCTATGCCTGTAATGGTAGTTTGCATGTTAATCCAAATAAATGTCTATACTTATTCTTGCCATTTAAGACATACTGGAGAAGAAGTTTCTTTGTAGAAATCAAGTCCAATGCACCCAATGGCTATTAAAACTCCACTTTATTAAAGTAACAAGCACAATTCAGCAGTTGTACCAAGCACAATTCAGTAGTTAAGTGCTTTCATCATAAAACCAGTGACTTCATCAGAACAGAAATCATACTCAGCTTTCCAGTCATTATGAATTAAATGAAGGGGCCAGCAAGGCTTGCCACCATACATCCTTTTGAATAGTGAAAAACGTGTAGTCTTGGGGATCCTCTCTATAAGGAAAGAGAACTATGTACATTATACAGAGTAAAACCTTACCTCACTGAAATATCCAGAAAACTTCCTACTCCAATTTCTCCCCTATGTCACTCCAAACTTCACTTATCTTTAAGTGTCACAACTGTCTAAACTTGAGCAATGTTATAATAAAATAGTAAATTTTGCAGTAAACTATAATAGAACATGCCACTGCCTAGATCTCAGAGAATTTAATTCATTAGAACTGTCATATCACCAACCTCTTTCCCAGCTAGCTGCAATACCCAGACTTCTCTATAAGGCATAAAATTGCTCAGTTCTTAACAACTCAATGTAACACCACTTCCCCAATTAAATTTTATAGGAAACTCAGTGATAACTATAACCAAATCATCTGATACTGCAAGAGGCTCTCTGTATTCAAATAATGTATCTCAAGTATGGTTAGTTTGTCACATCCCATTACCACTGAAATATATTCAAATGTTAAGCCATTTAAAACACATCTAAAACTTAATTTATAAAAGTCAGTGGATCTGCTGCTGTACATCTCCAGGATAGATGCCACTGTCATCTTCAGCCTGCTATATCAACAGTCCACTTCTCTTCATTCAGAATCCTATGCCCCACAATCAGTCTTCACCAATACCTTAATAGTTTTACAAGCATCTCCCAGCTATACACATTGTTTTGTGACACTGCCCATCCCCATCTCCATACTGGTAATATTAAACTTATGATAGGCTTATATATAATTGTCTCTGAATCTGCTTTATACCCCACCTGTTAACTACAATAATTATATTTTCTACCCTACGTGGTTCCGTCCCTCACCCCCATTTGTTTGAATTTCTAAGCATTATCACATGATCTAACATAATTCTGTCAAACCCAGAAATATACCTCTTCAAATGCTTAGTGTTCAGTATCTACCAATGCATATGTTTCCTTTATACTGTAACAGTTGCCTGTCCTTTCATAAGAATGTAATAAAATTAGCAAATATGTGTGCAATTGTTAATGTCTGTTAACTAATGTCTGTTCATGTATATTATTGAATGTCTGTTTAAAAATAGTTATAAGATGTCAGACCCCTTCTTGAAGGGCTTCCTTTGAAAAGTTTTTTTTATTAAACCCAGTACAACAAAACTGGTAAGTACAAGAAAACTGCTAAACAAAAACAAAATAAAATAAATAAAATGCAAAGTAAGAAAGTGGTGGTGGATATCTGTTCCACTTCTTCCTAAACTGGTCTGTAAATGCCTTTAGAGCAGTTTTGAGAGTAGAGCTAAAACTATCCAAACAATTTGTAGATAGTAGGGATGGCTTTCATCTGCTTTATCCTACAGCACTTCTATAGGAAAGTCAGCAGATCTGATATAAAGTTAACCTCTCTGACATTTTACATCTCCTAAGGAAAAGTTACCTGCTGAAAAACTCAAATAAAGTAGTCCACCTTTTTGCAGCAATTACAGAATTCAAAGCCACTGTCACAGGATACTTATTAGCACAATCCCCTACCCGTAATAGATTTATCTTACCTGTGATCCTTAAGGTATTAAGAGGTCCCCAGAATATCCATGGCAAGGGGGTCCTTAATAACTCCAATGGCAGCAAAGCAGCAATGACTTTTTCACATGCTTTTCCATCCTACTGGTACTACTATGCACACATTTGTACATTATTATTTTGTATCGTTCGTATCATTTGTCCAATAACACATTGGCATATGTCTTCTGTTTGTATAATGTATGCCTAATTGGCTTTATAAAGAAATATCATGAGATATGACATGTCCTCTGGTAGGCCCTTGGGATTGCCAGTTGCTGTATCCCTTCTCCCTCTAGCCCTGCTTTGGAAGACCGCTGTAGGTACAATAATCGGCTGTCCTATGACTCTTTCTGGCCTGAGGATTATGATCCCATTTTGCTATCTCACCCAGGTTTTGTAAAGTGGTGTCTGTCAATTGTGTTTGCTTTAACTTTTAGTACGTAATCCTGCCCTCTTGTCTTTTTAAAGGAAGCCTAGTACTTTTCAAGAACTTTGGCTAAAATTTAGATTTACTGTTATGGACCATTTATTGCCCAGAATTCACTTCTTCCCAAGGAAGTCTGGTACCTTCTGACAGCTGTGGATACAGTTTAGGCTTTCTCTACCACCTAACCCCTTTTATGAAAATGCCACAATACCAGACACTGTTAAATGTTTGGATAATATGTGCACCTCACCCCTGCTACCTTTCCCTTATGACTGTCTCAGTGCTTGCCCATGTATGCATATCTGTACGCAGCTTACTGAGTTATCAAAGCCAGTATCTTTTAAAACATTCATTGGAATTCAAACACTACTAACTGCTTCACTCTCCACAAAAATGAGCCTTGGCCAATGACACCTGAAATGGTGTCCATCACATGGCCCTTATCACAGTGGATTGCTCCGGCAGGTAATGTTGTTCTCCAGCAACCTCAGACTTAATAAATCTAATGCAGTATCCCTCTTTGAAAAAGGTTTTCTACCTTCCAACAGGAGTGGATACAAGCCCTTATTATAATCTGGTACTTGCCACCTATCTCAGTCCAACAGTGCAAGGTTTAAATTATTTTGCCTAATTTGTAAGGCTATGGAAAGTTCATTATGGAATTAATAAATAAGGACATAGGTAATCTACAAACTCTTGACCCAAGCCAGTTGGGTTTTGTCAAAGGCTGATTCTGCCAACTAAATTTGTCTGACTTCTTCACAAGGTTATTGAAGTAAAGGATGAGAGAAAATTGGTAAACAGCACCTATCAAGACCTCACAAAGGCATTCAACAACATCCTAGTCTCAAATATTGATTATAAACTCTCACAGATACATATTATTCTCTGTGTACCTCCCTAAATAGCAAATTGCCTCACAAACAGAGCCCAGGAAATTAGAGTGGGCAGATCTATCTCCTCCAAAAGACCTGTGACTAGAGATGTACCCCAAGATTCAGTCATTCATGACTCCTTTTTGGCATTTACTTCTTGGAGGTCAAAGATATTGTTAAGGATATATGGCTGAGCAAGTCTGCGGATAACTGTAAACTTGGTGCCATCATAAACTTTCCAGAGGACACCAAGATTCTCCATGATGGTCTTTCTCAAACAAATAGCTGGTGTCATAACCATGGACTAAAACTACATGTCAAAAAGGTATAATAGTCACCTTCAACAAGCATGCTGTCCCCTGTAATGACCACATTGACCACACACCCTGAAAATTGATCCAGTAGTTAGGGACCTGGGAACTTAGCTGGTCAACAAACTGTTCTTTATTCACCGTTTAGACACTATTGTAAAAAAATACTTTTTCGTTGGCAGCTTAATAGTAAACATTTAGTGTCTAGGTCCAAGGATGTGATTATTCCATTTTATTTGCCACTTATTATTGATTTAACATTTGTTAACCAGGAAAGTCTGACTTGGAACAAAGCCAATTTTCAGGGAAAAATGCTATAGATGCATGTCTTTATAATGCAGGAGAAACCAGAGCACCCAGAGGAAACCCACATGAATGCAGGGAGGATATGCAGACTCCACACAGAAGGCACTCTAGCTGAGAATCGAACCAGAGAACCTCTTGCTGTGAGGCAATAATGGTAACACTGTACCACTGCGCCATCCAATGATTAAGTAATCATTAAGTATAATCTGTCTTTTGGTATGCACCTGTCTAAACACTTACAATTTGAACAAATACAATGCTTTCACACCAAGATAATCAAGGTTCTAAATCAAAAAAACAACTCTAAACAGAGCCTTCTTCTATTTCTTGACATTATACAGGCTGCTGAGTGGACTCACGTACAGAGCCTCAGATACTGTACATCTACTGATGTCCAATTATAGCCTAGAGATTTACTCAAGAGATCATAAACTCTTATACAACATAAATAGAACATGGATGTACAGACTTGTATTACAGATAATACCACTTCTTTGGAAAAGTCCTCCTTTCCACACAAAGCAAAGAATCTCTCTTTGCCCTAGTACCTCTGAAAAGATAGAACAATTTGCAAACAATAGCTAATTTGACATGACTTTCATCTGTGCTTCCAAAATCCTTGTAATTGATATAGCTGTTTGAGTCTTGTTTCAGGAGACTTTGGTGAACTCTGTCTCTCTCTCTCTCTCTCTCTCTCTCTCTCTCTCCTTTCTCCCTCCTTGTATGTTTACTGGAAAATATGGCAGTATCTGGTCATTCAGATTTCAGTTTAAAACAGCCCATACTCATATTTCCCAGTGTCATCATAGAATTTAACAATGTTGCATGCATCAAGTAAATAAGTGGTTTACAAATAGTAAGTGAAAAAAGATCAGTGTTATTGTATGGATAAACTTCAAGAAGCGCTGTGAATGCCACGATTTCTGAGGTGTTTGGTCTTCTTCTGCTATGAGTAGATGAAAGTGACTGCACAGAGGATCAGAATCCCTAAACTATCTATATCCATATATATATATATATATATATATATATATATATATATATATATATATATATATATATATATATATATATATATATATATATATGTGTATATGGGTTCACTATAGAATCTCGAAATAGTGAAACCCCGAATTTCAGTATTTTGAAATTCTATAGCCGAAAGGTTTAAATCCCGAAACCGCAAAATTTAAAATCGCGAACTTAAGAATTCAAAGATGGCTGCCATTCTGTGAACACTGCTGAACTACATCTCTGTATATACCCTGAGGATATCTAAACTTTAAATTGATACTAGGAACATTTTAGCACTAAATCTTCGATAAAACAACTGCAACTTCATCTAACTACCTTGTAGGAAGAAGAAAATCCGAAAAATAATACATTATTCAACAGGATTATAATAGATTAGCTGGCTCTGACAAGGAAATCAAACAAAGGCACCATGTGCTCTATACACTTTCTACTTCTGTACTGGACAAAGATGTTGAAAGAGGAAAAAAATATGGACACAATCACTACCAAAATAAAACTTTCAGAATGGCGGTCACCAGAAAAAGATGTGATCTCTAAAAGGCAAAAAGTTACTAAACTACAAGAACAACAAAAGCCAGAGACTAAATCTAAATTAGATCAAGCACTAAATATGGAAGAAATCAAAACTGCCTTATTACCCATTCAAGAGGCTCGGAAAGAATTAACTAGCCAAATACAAACGTTCGGAAACTCTTGCAGCCAACTACTTGAAAGAATGGAAAAATCTGAAGCTCGGATTTCTGAAAATGAAGACAAACTAAATCTACTAGCAAAAAAAAACAAGTATACATGATTCGGATGTTCCTGCTATTCAAAGCAAAATTACTGACTTAGAAGCAAGATCCAGGAGAAATAACATCATTATTAGAGGAATTCCAGAATTGGTGCAATATAATGACTTAATCCCATCTATAACACAAATATTTACAGTGCTCTTAAATGACTCTGACATGGTTAAGCAAATCATTATTGAAAGGGCACACAGAGCTTTGAGAGAAAAACAAGCTTCTAATACTCCAAGACCTGTATATGTTAAAATACTCAATTATCAGGATGTTAGCAGAATACTTGTAACTGTTAAAAAAAGTGGTGGAAGTATCATGTGGAAAAACAACAAAATCTCTCTGGCTCAATATTTACCTTTGCAAATCAGACAAGCAAGACAGTCCTTATCTTCTTACTGCAGATTTCTCATTGATAAACCGGTTAAATTTCAAATGAAATATCCTAACTCATTAACATTCACAGTAGATGGGATTAAATATTCTGTTTCTGTGAAAAGTGAAGCAAAAATTACTTTTCTGAAGGTTTTTAAAAGTGTACCTGCTTCTGAGACTTGAACTGTATTTCCGTTTGGATTATCAGGCTGCCTGAGGTCGGGTTTGCTGATTACTGTGGCTCAAGGTCTGGGTAATCCTTTGTCTTCTTTTGAAATGCTTTAGGCCTCTTTTGGATGAATAGGATTGCTGTTTTTTGCTGTTTTCGGCTACCTGCAATTGTTTTCCGAAGTTTTATGGCTTCCACGAGCTGTCTGCATCGATGAGAAGACAGGAAATGCCTTTAGGACTGTTGAGGGTGCAAATTTCGATGTGGCACTTCTGGAAGTCCGTCTGTAATAGCGGTCCCTCATTGCGAGTATTCTGCATGGTTTCTAGGCTTAGAAACCCAACAGGACTGGTTTTTAACCTTGTAAGGGCATTTTAACATCAAGTAATGTACTGTTTCGATAATTTAAGCACATAGGAACATTTTTAAACAATGGTTAGTTAGTTACTAATATAAACCCTGTCATATATGGTAGATTAAAAAGCTGTATGCAGTACTGTTAAATATAGAGATTTTAGTACATTTTTCAACTTTATAATATATAATTAAACCTTTATACTTTTACTCAGGGGTGATAGCTATATATTACATTATTTACACATTAGTTTATATGAGTAGAAAATAACAATAGTTTATAATGTATAAATAAGGAAAATGTTTATTTAAAGGTATGTGTGTTTTTATACAGGGTTATAATTTAGCTTTTTTCTATAATAGAAGGAAAACTTATTCATTTGTTAAACTTGTATTTTTTCAAATGTTATTTTATGAGTATATAGGTGAGGTTTAGTATGTATATATAGCATGCTAATCATAATTACTAAAGCTTTGTTACAGTAATTTATATCTTTAATATGATTTTTTTTTTCAATAACAACTAATCCAAGATGTAGATAACAGTGGTGTTTGTTAGGGAATGTTTAGAATAGACTTTGTAATAGTTAGGTTAGTTAAAATAGGTCTTTACTATAGGATGTGTTTAAGGTTTCATAATCTAAGATTTTTTTGTTTCTGTGTTTCTTTGACCCTTTCAGTCTTCTATGTTATGCAAGACCTATGTATATCCTGGTCCGGGGTTAGAGTGGATAGGCACTGGTATAGGACGGGATGTCAAGAATGCTTCCAAATTATACATGTTTTTCAAGCTATTTTACATTTCCTTTTTGTTTTCCCTTTTAAACTTTTACTTTATAACAACTATTTGAATGTGGGAAGTAGACTCATGGAACGTTAAAGGACTCCAGAGCTTAAAGAAGAGAAAATTAATTTTACACTTATTGTTGCAGGCTAAGGTGATGTTTATATTACGTCAAGAAATGCATTTAACTAATGATCAATGGGTTGATATCCAAAAAAGAAAATGGATTAGAGAAGTAATAGCCTCAGAAGGTAAAACTAACAGTGCTGGGGTAGCTATAATTATTAAAAATAAATATAAGGGAAATATTTTAGACTCTAAGGCAGATAAAGATGGAAGATGGTGTTATGTTGTTCTCTTAGCTACCCAGTTTGATAAATTTATTTTATTGTTAAATGTTTATGCACCCTGTAATGACCAGCATCTATTCATAACATCGTTATATCCAATTTTGACGCAATATGATAAATATTATATAATTATTGGAGGAGACTGGAATTCTTATCAGAATCCAAAGTTAGATAGATCTTGTCCACAAAGAGCATTTAATAAACAAGTGGTATCAGTATTAAGTGATGTTAAGGAAGACTTTCAACTATATGATCCTACTCCGTATTCAAATACTGGTAATAGTATAAATAATTATACCTTTTATTTCACGTGTCATAAAATGTGGTCCAGAATAGATTTCTTTTTGATTTCAAGAATAATGGTTAACCTGGGACCTTTAGTTGTTACACATGCATGTTACTTGTCAGATCATTCAAAAATGTCATTAAGTTTTGCTAAAGATCCAATGGAGGCCCAGCGGCAAAGAGGGTTTAACTGGTCTCTTAACCCACATTTGTTGAATAAGGAGGAAATATTGCATGAAATTACAGGTCATCTTAAAGAGTTATTAGATAGATTAAAGAAACAACAAGGTGTACCTGACATTGATTGGGTGACAGTTAAAGTACAAATAAGAGGGATATTTTTGCAAAAAGCTTCATACTATAAAAAAATACAAAATAGAGATATTCAAAACTTGGAATCTAAAATTAAGACACTTGATCAAGAATTGATTCAAAAGTTTAACACTCAAACAGAGATGGAATTACTTAAATGTCAAAAAGATCTCTTCTTAATACAGAACAGTAACTTGACATTTCTGGAACATAGGATGTTAGTGAGGTATGCCAGTCATGTGCAACCACCATCAAGGGCATTAGCTAGGATAATTAATCAGTCGAGAACAGCAGTACAAATTTCGGAAATACATTTTAGAAATACAACTTATTTCAAAACTGAAGATATCATAAATGTCTTTGAGCAGATATATACTAGTATATATGTTGAGCACAGTGATTTATCCCCCTATAGAACTAGCAAGGAATTTTTACAAAATATTAAATTTCTGAAAATAGAGGACAGTATTCAAAGAGATTTGATTAAACCGATATCTGAAGAAGTGATGTATACAATTCAATATATGAAATTGCATAAGTCACCAGGTCCTGATGGTATGATGGTGGAATTTTATAAGAAATTTGACAATATCTTTGGCAAAATACTCTCACGTGTATTTAATTATATAATGAAGAACAAAATTAATGATCACCATCTCAATGTTTCAAAAACTATTTTTATACCTAAACCTAATTCTGATTCTCAAAACCCTGACAACTATAGACCAATTTCATTAATAAATGTAGATATGAAAATTTTAACCTCTATTATAGCTAATAGAATAAAAAAAGTTATGCATCATATCATGTCTAGGGAACAGGCTGGCTTTATGGCAAATAGACAAACTAGTGATAATACACTTACATTACATACTTTAATAGCTTATGCTAAACAGAAGAACCTTAACATGTATGTGCTTATGGTTGATGCACAGAAAGCTTTTGACAGGGTTGATATAAACTTTTTGTTTGAAATTTTACCATATTTTAATATATCTCATGAGTTTGTTGAAGTCTTAAAAATTCTATATAGTAATCCTTACACCACATTGTATATAAATAGAATTTTTTCTAAAAGAATACCAATCAGAAATGGAAAATGTCAGGGTTGTCCTCTGTCTCCTTTATTATTTAATATATACATTGAACCGTTATTCCTATACATTAAGCAAAATATATACCACTATGCCCCACTAGTTTATGGAACAAAAAATATCAATGGCAGCGTTCGCAGATGACCTGAATATTTATTGTATAACTCCAGTCTCAGACACTAAAAAGATACTAAAAGCAATAGAGAATTTTTCAGAAGTTTCCAACTATAAAATGAATCTAAAAAAAAAAATAGTATTTTCCCATTGAGAACTCCCAAACCCTTTTCACTGTTGCCTCTGGTGGGACAAATAATGTGTAAAGATAATATTAAATACTTGGGTATTGGTTTCGCTATGGATGATAAGGATTTTTATGTTACCAATATTAAAACAGTTTGGGATCAAATAGTATCTGATTTGGGGAGATGGAAGAATCTACGACTACCAGTATTATCAAAAGTATCAGTTATCAAAATGAACATATTACCACGATTATTATATATTTTCAGATCTGCTCAGGTAGTAATTTCAAAAACATTTTTTAAACGAATTCACAAAGAATTAGCTACATTTATTTGGGAGCCGAAGAAAACAAGGATTTCATATGAAAAATTAATGACTTCAAAACATAGAGTTGGATTGGAGTTACCAAATTTTGAAACTTACTATTTTATAGTAAACTCAAACAGTCTTCTAAGAATCGCTAATTATAATATAACTAGCACTAAATGTATTCCTACCTGGGTAGTTCTGAACTATAAATATATTTTACAGTTGAATATTAATCCTAAAGCCATACCCTTTTTAGGTAAAAAAACTTTGAAACTATATGGGTTAATGGATCACATTAAACTATATGTAACGTCCCTACAAACCTTATTTCAATCATTAGATCTTGCTCAATATATGATGGCCTATCAACCCTTTCATAGAAACCCTAACGTGAGACTAAATAATAAATTAATTGATCTTAAAGAATTCCCCTTAATAATCAATTTAACTTTAATGGATATTTATACACTTCTTAAACTCTCGGCTAATCAGATAAGAAAATAATTAAATTTACCTAAAAATGATCTCATTATTGTAAGACAAATTAGGGAACTTTCTATAAGTTACTTTAAAAATTTTAAACCCAGAGAAAAGAATATAATTAAATGCTTGAATTTGTGGCAAGCTCTCCAACAAGATATTCAATTTATAACAGCAGCAGATAATTTAATAAAGGAGTTTAAATTCCAAGATAAAGTTCTTGTGTCAAAATATTGGAAAGAGAAAATGCCAGAGATAGAAGACAGGCATATGATAAAAGCAATCGACTTGACTATAAAATCTATTTCTCTTCAAAAACTGATGTATACCCAGTTGATGATATTGGATAATGCGTATTATACACGCCTTAGCCTGCATAAATTTAATTCTAAAAATTCACCAGTTTGTCCATACTGCAAGGATCATTCTGCTGATCTTCTTCATTTGTTCTGGAGTTGCAAATGCATATACAAACTTTGGAACTCACTAAAGATACAACTTCAGAAAATGGGTTACCAAAGTACAACATTGCCATGGGAATTCATGATTTTACATATTCCCCCAAAAGAACTTTCTAAATCTCAGTGTATTGTATTAATCAATATCTTCTTATTAATGAAGCTATACATAGCTACTAATTGGTTAGACCCATCCAAAACATCATGGAATAATTTTAGAGTACTAGCAATAAGGCATATAGTAGCTCACAAATTACTTTTGAACCAACATAAAAATATTAACAATCAAAAAATATGGGAACACGTATTTAATATTGTATTAGCGTAACATCTCATATTTGAATTTAGCAAGAATTTTTACACTTTTAAGAGACTGTAACAGCAACTGTTCATTACTCGAATTGATCTTAACCACTTTTATATTCTTTGTGTATAATTCAATGTGTTACTTGGAAGCATTAATGCAAATATTGTATATATGTTATGGAGTTAGTGTTAGTTACATTAGTTGGTAGTTTTTTCTTAATTTTCTGTCTGTCTTAATTTTCTATGGAATATAGGAAAACAATAAAAACTACTATTGGAAAAAAAAATTGCGAACTTACACTACAAATACACCACACGCATACACACAATGTCCCCCCACAATCAAACATACAATCCTACACTACAGACAAGCAGGGGGGAAAGCCCCCTGCACCCCCCATATGGGGGGCTGTGCCCCTCGGACCCCCCCACTTATATATACTAATTCCAAGATCACACAATCCCACACACAAAGGTAAATCACACCCACACATTTCATAGCCCCTTGCACACACACATCATAGCCACAACACACACTAACATATACTAAAGCCCCTAACCAGCACACTTACACATACATACTTACCTGAATTTACACCTATCCATTCACACACCGCAACACCAGAAGTGCTATTTCAAAATCTCCGAACTTCGGGATTTTGAATTTTGTGCTTCTGGGGTTTCACGATTTAAAGCTTTCAGCTATAGAATTTTGAAATACTGAAATTCGGGATTTCAGTATTTCGAGATTCTATAGTAAACCCGTGTATAAATATATATATATATATATATAGAGAGAGAGAGAGATAGAAAGAGAGAGAGAGAGAGAGACAAAAAGTTTACACACCGTTGTTAAAATGTCAGGTTTTGTGATATAAAAAAATGAGTCAAAGTCTCTCCCTTTAAATACATCACATCCTCAAACAGCAATTTCAATTAATTAAAAGAGAACTATGATGAATTAGCATAATATCTAAAATAAAAGAAGAAATACAGAATGAATACAGAATGCTACATTCATACATAAAACAATATAATAATGCATTCATACACAAAGACATTGGAGAAAGTTTAAAAACAATTAATAAAAAAACAACTAATAAAAATTAACTGTTGGGAAACTAATGATTAAGTGGTTCGGTGGTTAAAAACGGCTAAAGTACTATCCTGTCATTAGTTTCTTAACAGTTTGTTTTTGTTTAGTTTAGTTTTAAACTTTCTCTTCATATACCATATGAATGCATCATTCATTATTTTTTTATGCATACATCATACTTTTTTGAGTATGTCATCATCTTATTTTGTTTTTATTTTTTGGTGCTAATTAATTCATCATAGCTTCTTTTAATTAATTAATTGGTTTTTTGAGGATGTGATGTATTTTGGGGAGGGCTTTTGACTGCATTTCTCAAGCCTGAAAAGAAACTTTTTAGATAAAAAGCGCTAACTCTAACTCGGGTAGCCGCTTTGTTTATTAAACCTTGGATTTTATTATATGAGACTGTCTTTGCTTCATTGATACCACTACACAGCGCATGGTGCACCTTCTTATTCACCTTTTATATAAAAAAATGACACCACAATAAATCATTTCAAAACTTTTCCTACCTTTAAAGTGACCTATAACCTGTACAATTCAATTGAAAAACAAACAAATCTGTTAAGGGAAAAATATAAACAGTAAGAAACATACAATAAGCTGGTTGCATAAGTGTGCATACCCTTAAACTAATACTTTGTCAAAGCACCTTTTGATTTAATTACAGCATTTAGTCTTCTTGGCTATGAGTCTATCAGCATGGCACATCTTGACTTGGCAATATTTGCCCACTCTTCCTTGCAAAAGCTCTCCAAATCTGTCAGATTGCAAGGGCATCTCTTGTGCACACCCTCTTCATGTCACCCCACAGATTTTCTATTGGATTTACGTCTGGGCTCTGGCTGGGCCATTCCAAAACTTTAATTTTCTTCTGGTGAAGCTATTGCTTTGTTGATTTGAATGTATGCTTGGGGTCATTGTCCTGTTAAAAGGTGAAATTCCTCTTCATCTTCAGCTTTCTAGCAGACGCCTGAAAGTTTTGGGCCAAAAGTGACTGGTATTTGGAACTGTTCATAATTCCCTCCACCTTGACTAAAGCCCCAGTTGCAGCTGAAGAAAAGCAACCCCAAAGCATGATACTGCCACCACCATGCTTCACCGTAGGGATGGTGTTCTTTTGGTGATGCAAACTGTTGTTTTTGCACCAAACGTACTTTTTGGAATTGTGGCCAAGAAGTTCAAACTTGGTCTCATCAGACCATAACACGTTTTCCCACATGCTTTTGGGAGGCTTTATGTATTGTTTTTCAAATTTTTAGCCAGGCCTGGATGTTTTTCTGTATAAGAGAAGGCTTTCATTTTGCAATGCCACCCCATAGTCCAGACATATGGAGAATATTGGAGATTTTTGTCACATAAAGTACACAACCAGTACTTGCCAGAAATTCATGCAGCTCCTTCGGTGTTGCTGTAAGTCTCTTGGCAGCCTCCCTGACCAGTTTTTGCCTTGTCTTTTCATCAATTTTGGAGGGATGTCCAGTTCTTTGCAACATCACTCTTGTCCCATATTTTCTGCACTTTTTGATGACTGTCTTCACTGTGTTTCATGGTATATGCAATGCTGTGGAAATGTTTTTTGTACCATTCTCCTGACTGATGCCTTTCAACAATGAGATTGCTTTGATGCTTTGTAAGCTCTCTGCTAACCATGGCTTTTGCTGTAGCAGGCAAGTGAGTAAATGTCAGGAAAATCCTACTAGGTCAGCTGAACTTTATTTGGTGTTAATCAGAGTCTCTTTAATTGATGACAGGTGTGTACGCAAGAAGACTGAATGCTATAATTAAATCACAAGGTGCTTCAACAAAGTATTAGTTTAAGGGTGTGCTCACTTATGCAACCAGCTTATTGTCCATTTTTTATTTTTATATTTTCCCCTAGCAGATTTGTTTGTTTTTCAATTGAATTCTACAGATTATAGGTCACATAAAAGGTGGAAAAGTTCTGAAATGATTTAATGTGGTGTCATTTTTTTATTTTACAAAAATGGGGCATTTTAACAGGGGTATGTACACCTTATATATATATATAGGTCCACTTTCAAATTTCAAAAATCCAAAACTCTGAACTTCTAAATACTGAAACTCAGAGGATCGAAGCTTTGGAATCTTGAAACTTGTGAATGGAGATCGCCGTACAGTGCAGAATGGGAACTTTAATATTCTCTTCACTGTAGTGCAATCTCGGAGTTGGTATATTTAAGTAGCAGAGGATGTGGGGAGGTGCAGGGGGGATTGCCTCCCTGCAAAAATGTAAGTTCTTAACTTTTATGATTTTACATTGTTTTTTTTTTTTTCAAGTTTTGAGATTCCAAAACTTCAATACTTCCATCCTCTGCGCTTCAGTATTTGGAAGTTTGAAGTTTTGGATTACTATCTATATATGTATATATATATATATATATATATATATATATATATATATATACATACACACACACACACACACACACACACACACACACACACACACACACACACACACACACACACACACATATATATATATATATATATATATCTATATCTCTATCTATATATATATATATATATATATATATATATATATATATATATAGGTCTAGGACACATGCTCGACTAGCATATGTCCGAATCACAAAACATCGAACACACATACACAAAAGTGCTTAACATCGAAAAGCGCTTCCGTGTATGTGTAGTTCAAAAAAAAAATCTATGTTTCTGTAGGGCACCCCCCCCCCACACCCCCTGCTTTATTATTCTCACTCTGAGATTGCACTACAGTGGGGAAAAGGAAATTTTCCCTTACCCGCACTGTAGTCCAATCTACGAAACAGGCACACATACATCAAAGCGCTTTCGTGTATGTGTTCTCGATGTTTTGTGATTCGGACATATGCTAGTCGAGCATGTGTCCGGATCCCATATATATATATATATATATATATATATATATATATATATATATATATATATATATATATATATATATTTATATATATATATATATATATATATACCAACTCTGAGTTTGCACATTCGCAAAAATAGGAAATTCTTTGGAAGTCGAGGCCTGAAAGTTCAAGCTTTGCCCACCAGTATGAGAACCATTTAGGATAATTAAACATGAAATAGTAATGTATTTTTAAATAAGGAGGGAAGCCAAGTATATGATTTTTTCTTTCTTTTCATTATTATGGAAAAGTTTGTATCATTTGTATATTTAGAGTGAGTGTTAGTATTATGCCATGATAATGCCTGTCTTCCTTCACAAGTGTATTTTATTCCCTTTGCATCTGAATTCTGCATTATGCTACTTCTGGGAAAGACAAATTGTCACTCCATGATATTTCATGTAAAAATGTAAAAATAAATATATCTCTAATCATTGCTTAGAGGCAAAATCTACATCTACCAGTAAAATCATGGGAAGCCAAATAATGTTGTCTAAAACTATAAGAATAGTTAATAGTTTGTTCAACAGATGAAAAAAATCGTAAAAACAGAAAAGTTCCTCAGGTAACTGCTTGCCAAAAAGGTAAATGGGGATGCTTTAAAATACAAATGACAGTGTGTGGCTTCAAAATTAGTGGTGTTGTTCCCATCCTGCAGAAAGATGACAATTTGATAGCTTGTAAATTAAGAAAATACTTATATGTTGGAACAGTCAATTTAATCACATTTCTGTGTTGCATGCAATGTTGCATAAAATGACATGCTGAAACTATATATACAAGATATGCTTGCATTCACACCTAGAATGTCTAAAAGTCAAATGACTACAAGCTAGATGTAAAAAAGAGTAAAAAGGCAGTTAAATCAAGCAATGTGTGAGCCTTTGTCTAATAACAATCTGTGTGTTGGTGGAAATGGGGGAGGGGGTGTATCACACATGGAAAAGTAGAAAATGCGCACATTATTGTATACAGGAAAATCTGGGTCTATATTAGATAATCAAACTTTCAAATGTTCGACTGTCATATAGCCGACACCATATGATCGAACTTTTCAAAGTTCGAAAATCTAATAAAAAAAATTACATAAATAACCTACCTGAATATTTTAATCGGGCGGACAAGCCCTCATGCACCCCACCTCCCACTCTTTAAATATACCACCTATGAGATCACACTACAGTGCAAAAAATGGAAATCGTCTCATTCAGAGCTGTTTGGAGATTTCAGTTAAAACACTCAAACTTTCAAATTCAATCATATGATGTTGACCATATGACAGTCAAACTTTTGAAAGTTCGATCATCCAATATAGACTTGAAAATCTGAGGTGAGGAAAATATACATTATTTAATGAATGTCATTCAAGTTAATTTGTAGAAACACGGTACCTATGACTACTGGTCAGGCAATACCTCTGGAAAATTACAGTAGCAGGATGTTTAAATATCACCTTAAAACTGTTTGGTGCAACACTCAACAATGCCAACGTAATGTAAATGAGGTTTTATGAGACAGTAATATGGCATTCATACAATGATTCTGCAACAGTTAGTTTATACACAGTTGGTTTTGCCATGATTTAGTTTTAGTGTTTAATTTAATGTTATTTTATTTTACAGTTTATGTTCATGCTATGCAATTTATTTCACTTAGTCTGTCTGTGCTGGTACATCTCCTCAGACATCCTGCATTACTAAGCATATATTAGTCATGCCTTCTTGACATGTATATCTAGATGCATATGTTTAAACAAACTGTGGTATTCTGTGCTTCCTTTATTACATACTGTGGTATTCTATGCTTCCTTTATTACTAACTGCGTGCCATTACTATTGTTTAAAAAACTATATGAACATCACTGCTTAGATGGTACACTGATTTGTAGACTTTAAAAAATATGATTGCATAACATTCACAACAGATGGCATGCTTATTGTTCTTCTACTTTCATTATTGTATTATGATATGCTTCAAACATTGTTTGCCTCTAGACAGGGGGTGATTCTCCATAAAGTTCATGGAAGCCATTTGTGGATGGTGCAGCATGCTGAAGGAAGACTTCAGTGCATCAGCTTCAGGTGCGATTTCAAAAAACACACTGAAAGCACTCCAAGTACTTAACTATTCAGCATAGGATAATTACAGATTCCACACACACCCGGATGATTCCAAAACACATCAGGTGTGCCCAATGCAACTCAAATGCAACAATCTGCAATTACAACTCTGTTTCTGAAATCTTCAGCTAATGCTATATGGCCTACAAGGAATGGAAGCTACTACTATGGATTCTGCCATGTTCCATAAAAATCTGTAAAAAGAAAAGAAAACTCCCACTTGCAGTTAATGAACTACAACAGTCTGCAGTGATATAAGAGGCTGTGACAGTTTTCCCTAGAAGGTAGTCAGCTAGAGACAGTGCAAGGCTGCAACTAAACCAATTGTCAGACCAACAAATAATCACAGGTACCACCTAAACAGACAACTGGTCCAGGCTGTCTGCATCATGTGTACATCACACATGTCTATGTGTACCTTGCGAGGAAACTCCATCCCCCATGAAACCACTGTGTGTCTCAGCCTGGGTGTACCTGCATCTGAGACATTTCAGAGCCAATGGGGGATGCTGTCAGAGTGGCACAGACAGCTGACAGCCTAATATTGGCAAAATTCCTGGCAATAATGTGCAGCAATGTGGATGAGTACATCCAATTTCCATCCACACCCATGGAGCAGATAACTGTAAAGCACCAGTTTTACAATGGCGCAAACATTCCCATGTACTCATGTATGCACTGCAATATATTGTACACACATATCTATCAAAACAACAGTGCATCCTGAACTAGACCGGTACATAAACAGGAAGGGCTGGCCATCCATGAACTGCCAGGTTGTGTATGCAGCAGATTACAGCATAATAAACATCATGGCAACACACCCTGGAAGTGTCCATGATGCTGCCATTTGGAGAGAAAGTTGGTTGACACTGCATTCCAGCAAGGTGAAATACCCAAGGGCTGCTACTGGGTAAGTACAGGAACACATATAGAATGTAAGGTATGGATACTCCTCCCAACAATGTCTATCTTGACCTAATATGTGCTTACTCCCCACAACAGTTGACTGTGGTTATCCACTTGAGCTGTGGCTAATGGCCCCTTATCATGAACCATCAAACCCTTCAGAGTTGTCCTAAAATAGAGCTTCTGCAACAACCTGAAATACTGTAGCATATGTGTTGGGTGCACTGAAGGCTAGGTTGAGATGTCTGGACACATCATGGGGTCCACTGCAATACGCACCTGAGAAGGTAGCACAAATGATAACTGTATGCAATATGCTGCACAACATACTGACTAGAGCACATAGTGGTCTTTCAGCTGCAGGTTTTGGTGAACTACCCCAAGAACCCCAGATGACTGAAGATGACATCTCACAGGTATGAGTGGAGTAGAAAGAGGACAAAGGGAGCAGAAGACACAAGTGTAGGCAATGTAGTGTGAGAACACAAGTGCAGTCCCAGGAAACATACAGTGTCTGACCCATAACTTTGAGTCATGACAAGCCACACACACACATGAGTGGATAGATTAAACATTGATGTTCAGGTATTGCCCCACTACAGCAGCATGGATTACATCTAATGGCATATAGCATAATAATAACATATTCAAATATGAACATATGCAAATATGTCAAAACAGGGATCAAATCTCTGATAAAGTTCTGTTACCCTTGATAAGTATACACATGTGCTTCGGAGGTAAAACATTTACATGCAGGGGCCTGGAAGACGAACCATTTACAGGCTGCCTGTGTCCATTAGAGACATAGGTGCCAAACCAGGGATGAATTTCCTGTACCCATCCAATTGTCCAAGTTACACTCGGATTGGATTAGGCAGTAACTCTACGTCACATAGATGGGGAGCCTGTTCCAGAAAAGGGGTAGTCTCTGAGATACATACCTGTCTCTCCAACAGGTCTTATTTATATCACAGGCAAGGTTTAAGTTTTCAAAACAGGTAATTTTGGTGCTGTTGTTTTTGCCAGTATGCAGGAGGTTCATCAATCTGGAGTCAAACCATAGCTTATTTGCCAGGCATAGATCTTGCCTCAACAACTTGTAGGAGACAAAACCTGGGATTCATCAGGAAGCTGTGCAGGAATAAGTTATTCCTGCATGGCAGGCACTGGTCCTGTACAGCACAGCAGCGCACCTTGCATATTCATGAAGGCGCGATGCCTGTGCTCTTAAACTAACATGGAGCAATGTACGAGTGCAGGGGTGTGTCTGAGATACACATGCCCCAGCACTCCAGAATTTCCTTTTGGCAATTAAAATGAGTGAGAATGCCATTACGTCATAACACCCCCAACATGTCAGGCTACCTCTCAAGTGTATAGATTTTTGAAGAATGTCCACAGTTTTGTTCCATATTTTGGTGTGCTCCTCCTAAAATCTGTACCTATCTGTAAAATAGCTGAGGATTGAAGTCATTAAATAATGACAAACATTTGAGTTTAAAAGACTCCACATCCATCAGAAAATCCATACTAATGCAAGACCGTAAGAGCAATATTTAAAATCTGTCCCTATATTTGTCCCCCCATCATTTTAGGGTTTCTCCAGAGTTTTTGCTCCAAGAGGTTGAGAGGTATGCCTACCATGAAGCAGAAAGCTGACAAAATAGCAGGTTTAGCATTAGCAGGGATATTCCGAAGGGTATAGATAAAATAATACAACAAAATTTTTTTTTTATAAATGCGATAAAGTTTAAGCATAGCTGCACAGGTACTCCCATTGCTTAGTTACACTTAGTCCAGCTTAAACAGCACAAGAAGTTAAATAGCAAGAGACATATGACATAAGCAGTATGGCAATAATGTAGTGGTTAGAGCTTATGTTTTGTGAGCAGCCATTCCCGGTTCAATCCCACTATAACCAATTCACATTTTAAACATGACAGCAGTGCATAAACAATTTTTTTTTATTACCTACTAAATAACATATATTTGTTAACCAGAGTACTGCATTAGGTCCAAATGTGAGGTGTCAGTGTAATAAAGTGGTGAAATCCCCATATAAACACAACTGCCCCATATAGTATAATCACACATGAATAAATGTAATGAAAGCACATTGGAGGATGTCAGAGACAATAAACAGATGTATAATATGTAATGAATGATGAATCAATGCCATACAGCAAATAGTCTATAAAATGAAAAATAAGCAATGCTAAGCATTGCACAGCTCTGCTTACCAGGTGTAACCATTGTGTAAATATGACTGCTAAGCGATGAGTAGCTCAGCTAAATGGATTTGCCCATTGGTAAGCAGTGCTGAACCTGCCCCTTTAAGCAATGTCAACCTTAGCTAAGCAGATTTTCCCATAGCTTAGCTTAGCTCAGCATATTCAAAACCATCCAATCACAGCAAATGGTGGGAAATCAGACGTATTTAATCCTCACAGGCAGGAATACAGCCCATAACTGGTTGCAGCTTCCTACTGTGGGTACCATGGCAGGAGTTGGAGAGGGAGTGCGCTTCCACGTGTAGCACTGGGGCATCCAGGAGTCCAAGGTCATGGTAGGACTACTGGTAAAAAACTATGATGAGAGACTGCTGCAGGGCCAGTACCAGGGCTCACAATATAAAGTGGAAGCCTAAGACCATCTTGCCCATGACCTCAGCAATGCCACTGTTATCCCTTGGACTGGTGAGCAGGTCAGGCACCATTGTGCTGACTGGAAACAGAGGAAGAGAGAGCTCTTGAATCAGTGGATCCAAGAATCTAGGCAGAGGGACGATGTCCCAGCAGTGTGTAAGTACTCATACCAGTAACTGTTTAATAATGTCCAGCCTGTGTATATGATGGATAGATATGGCTAAATATTTCTCTATTTCTCTTACAGCTGTGGCTGAGCTGGCTGTGAATCAGGAAGCCCATGCAAGTAGGCTGCAAAGGCTGCATCGCGAGGCTGGTGAGTAACAATCCTGCTTGTAGTAGTCATACCAAATAAATATAAAAGTAGTAGAAAGTCAACTGCTAGTATAAAAACTGTTTTGTGTATGGGTTGTACTGAATAAACCAGACAATATGACAGTAATAGTCCCATATAGGACATATTTAAATAAAACTGTAACCACCTGGCAATAAAGCTCTAAATCCTGGACTGGTTGTGTTTACTCTGGTATCATATGGCATTTTTAGTGTTGCATTCTCTGAATAGTTATGTTGTATTAACCACTGTTACCCACACTGTGCTACATAATAAAAATGTCTACGAATGTCTGTATAAGACTGTTGTAATCACAAGGTCAGATTGTACAACAGAATGAGACTTAGACAGAAAACACTGAAGAGATAGACAGCAATATCCAAATAGCACACTCTACTGTGACTTAAATTGTTGTATTTTTAGCAGACACAGCCATGGTTCAATTTCTGGGAGTGGTAGTAAGCTGTAATTCATACCTCTCAACTGTACAGATTTGTTAAGAACGTCCAAATAATTGGCTCATATTTTTTGCCTGTTAACCCGTCCCCCTGGAAAATCAGTGGGATGATCTCAGAATTTTAGGCAGCAAATAATGACATACATCTGATTTTCAGACCTCAAAACCTTCAGAAAATGTATATGAAAACAAACCTGTCACTCTGGCAACTCAACAAAGGTTTATGAGAACCATACTCAAAATATGTCACATTTCTACCCCATGTTGTTAAGCTATGACCAGAGTGTGTGCACTAACATATTGAGAGGTATATGCATAATATTAACTCGGAATCTGGTAATATGTGTGGAAACATTCAGGTAGTGTTAACAAACATTCCCTCCACAGGTCTGTCAGATAAGAAATCTGTGCCTGCCAATAAATATTGAAATCCTGGACTGGTAGTGTTTATTATGGCATTGTATGGTATTTTTAGTGTTGCATTCTCTGAATAGTAATGTTGTATTAACCACTGTTACCCACACTGTGCTACATAATAACAAATGTCTAGGAATGTCTGTATAAGACTGATGTAATTACAAGGTCAGATTGTACAACCACGAGAGACTTATACAGAAAACACTGAAAAGATAGACAGCAATATCCAAATAGCACACTCTCCTGTGACTTACACTCTTGTATTTTTAGTAGACACAGCCATGGTTTGAATCCCGGAAAGTAGTAGTAAGCTGTATGCATAATCATACATCTCAACTATACACATCCTTTCAGAATCTCCAGATAATTGGCTCATATTTTCTGCCTGTTCCCCTGTCCACATGGCAAATCAGTGGGATGATATCAGATTTGTAGTAAGAAGATAGTGACATATGTTTGATTTTCAGACCTCAAAACCTTCAGAAAATGTATATGAAAACAAATCCTGTCACTCTATCAGCCCTCCAAGTTTATGAGAGCAATATTCAAAATATGTCCCATTTCCACCCCCCATGTTTTCAAGCTTTGACCAGATTGTGTGCAATAAGAGATTGAGAGGCAAAATATTAACATGGAATCTGGGAATATGTGTAAAAACAGTCAGGTATTGTTAACAAACATTCCCTCCACAGGTATACCAGGTAAGAGATGTAGAATTTAGCTATAAGAAAGTTGAAGTATACACTTGTTTACAAACATACCACTGGCTAAACCAAGGTCATAGGGTAGTGTAATAATACCTGTACCTTACTGATTAGAGCAATGAGCATTAAAGTTGTGAGAAGTACAGGGATATATAAGTTGTTAACTGACATCTTTCTCCCCCCACCACCATATTTGAAACAATAATCTAAATGCATAAATCAATGGGTATGTTTACACCAAACCTTCTGTTGGGACATATGTCCTATTCTTCAATAAATATAGAAATGTGTTTCTATTATAGGTTCATAGGTTCATAGGTTCATACTAGGCTATCTGCCCTAGGGCATTTATAAGCCTAGCCAGAGTGTGTATGGCTTTCGCCACCCATTTTAAATTAATTTTGCTATGCCCTTTTTCGAGGTTAGTATACTGTGCCTCTGTCTAACAGTGAAACAGAAGTGATACCCGGGGTAAACCTACAATCTCCCATCCACTCATCAAGATTCCTCTTGAAGAGAGTCAATGAGGGAGTCTGCCTAACCTGGACTGGCATTTTATTCCAGAGTGAAGGAAGCCTCTGGGTTATGAATCTGTCCCTCCAGCATGTCCTATTTATTTCAGTGCTGAGGTTCAAGTCCCTCGAGTGTGTAGCTCAATGGGATTTGGATTTTCTGAGGTGCAGCATGTCCATTAATTCCGGGTTGGACATGGCTTTATACATCAGGCACAGATCGCCTCTGAGCAGGCGGTATGCCACTGAGTAGAGCTGGAGTTTCTTTAACCGGGCAGCATACGGCATCTGTTTGAGCCCCTTGATCCTCTTGGTGAGGTACTTTTGGGGTCTTTCCAATTGCTGCAGGTGTCTGGTAAGGTACATCCCAAAAAGGGCATTGTACTCAATTATGGGCCTGATGAGGGATGAGTAAAGAGGCACGATGACCTTGATCTAGATGTGAATCCCTTCATGATTAGGTGGGCTATATAAAATGTTTTTCTAACCACTTTGGCCACGTGGTTGTCAAATGAGAGATTGCTATCAACTTGGGTCCCCAGGTCACTAATTACTTCTTCTGTACTTAATGGATTACCACCTATGTGGTAATTTGTGGGCACTTTGTTTTTGCCAAAGGGGATGACTATACACTTTTTGGCATTTAGCTTGAGGCCATGGCTCTGGCACCAGTTGTCTGTTTCTATGAGGCCCTTTTGGAGGATGCTTGTGTCAGCTGGAGAGTCTATTATGGCGCCCAGTTTGCAGTCATCTGCGAACTTGGTCAGCCACAGTCCTTCCATGTTGGACTGTACCTCCGAGAAATATATACCGAACAAAAGAGGTCCCAGGACTGAGCCTTGTGGGACACCATTGTAACTGGTTTGGAGTCTGACATGGCTCCAGCTATTCTAACCATGTGGGTTCTGTCCTTGAGACAGTTTGCAACCCATCTAGTGACATAGGGGTTTATATTTAAGCTGGTGAGCTTATCTATAATGCCCGAGTGGGGTATTGTACCGAAGGCTTTTGCAAGGTCCAGGTAGACTGTGTGGACCACCTTCCCCTTGTCAATGGCCTTGTTGACTGTTTCAAAGAAATCAACCAGGTTTAAGAGGCAGGATCTGCCCTTAACAAAGTCGAACTGGGTAGGATCCAGTGTCTGTAGGTCCTCAATATCTTTATTTATAAGGTCCATGATGATCCTTTCCATAGCTTTGCAGACCAAGCTAGTGAGACTTATGGGGCAATAGTTTCCAGGATCCGTTGAGGCACCACCTTTGTGGAGAGGGACCACTGTTGCTGTATGCCACTCTTTGGGTACATATCCTGTAGTAAGGCTGAGATTCATAGATTCATAGATTCATAGATTAGTACTAAGCTAACTGCCCTTGTGAGCCATTTTAAGCTTAGCCAATTATCCCTTGTGAGACTCAAACCCTGCACCTTGTGTTTGTAAGGCAAACACCTTAACCATTAGGCCACCCATTGAACAGAAGTTTTAGGTTTGGGTTTAGCTCTTCTTGGATTTCATGTAGGACGCAGCCCGGGACACCATCTGGTCCCATTGATGCTGTGTTTCTTGCTTTGTAGAGGGCAGCTCTTACCTGAGCATCTGAGATGTCAGGGGGGCAGCACTTTGCTGGGATAGATATTAGCCCTTTTGGTGGGGAGGTGGGGGGGGTTTGCACTGAACCTGTCAGCTAGGATGTTGGCAATGTCTGTGGGTTCGGTGTATTTTTTGTCATTTTGGACTAATTCTGAGCATATCTGGGAATTCCCACCCAGGTTCCTAACATAACTAAAGAAAGCCTTGTGATTATCCTTAGTATCCTGTGCAATTTTTCTCTTGAAGCTGGCCTTAGACGATTTTACGAGTGCCTGTAGTTTTTTGCTAATACTGATCAGAGATGCCTTCCCTTTTTGGGATTTTGCTCTATCATGTAGTAGCTTCCTCCTTCTATTGTATAGTTTGTTTATGGCTGGGGTCTACCAGGCAGGACGTCTGCCTTTGGAGGATTGGGTCTTGGTTTTATTTGGGATTGCATGATCCATGCATTCCTGAAGGTGTTTATAGAATGCGTTTATAAAGGATTTTGCAGTCTGGGCCGTATTATCCACAGGCCCAGGGGCTTTGAAGGATTCCACCTCGGTTTTGAGGAGTGTGAAATTTGCTTTAGAGAAGTTTTTTACTGTGGTTTTCTGGGCATGGGGTGGGGTCGGGATGTGAATATCCAGTGAGATTAGTTTATGGTCTGATCTTACCAGTGAGGGATACACTTCTGGTCTGGAGCATAGAGTCCCATGTTGGTGATGATCAGGTCCAGTATGTTTTCCCCTCTTGTGGGAGTGGTAACAAGTTGTTCCATAGCATTTGAGTTTATAAATTCTAGGAACCTTTGGGCTAGGGTATTGGAGCTAGAGTAATGCTCCCAGTCTATGGTTGGGTAGTTGAAGTCACCCAATATAATGGTGTTTGGAGAGACCTTCATATTTTCCAGTGTTCTCAGGAAGGCCGAGTGGGGTTCCTGGGTTTGGGAGGGTGGTCTGTAGCAGGCTATAAACTGGAAGGCAGTTTTACCCACTGTTAGTTGCACATGGATAGTCTCTGATGCTTCGTGCTGTGCCACCAATCTGGAGGTGTGGGTATCTTTGACTAATATTGTTACTCCCCCTCCTTTTGTGGTTCAGTCCAAGTTTTGGGGCCAAAAAGCATGGTATGAGGTATAACCTGGTAGTGCTGGGGTGCTCTCGAGAGCCTTGAACCAGGTTTCTGTTACTGCACAGATATCGATGTTTTCCATGCTAAGGAGAGTTTTGAGTGCGTGCATCTTGAGGTTTAGACTTCTGGTGTTGAATAGCATTACTTTTAGTTTCTTATCCCTTGTGATACCTATGTAGGTGGGTTTGTCTTTTGAGCCTTGCCTAAAAAAGGCACTATGGGGGTAGCAAGAGCCTTTGCCAATATCTGAAAGCCTAGGGATGACAGGTGCAAGCCATCCCTAGCGAAGCATCATGGCTAGTCGAGCATGTCATCCCAGGTTGACAGGCATTGGATCCCCTTTGAATGACACCAATACTTAAGCCAATTGTTGAAATTGATAATCTTGTCTTCATACTGTGGTATCATTCTTGGTGAAGGTAAGATGCTACTCAAGGTCAGGGTCATACCAGCCTGGGCTACATGCTCAGAGAGCTCCTCTATGTCTCTTTTCATGTAGTCCAGGGAGGTACGTCTCAAGTCATTCACACCAGCATGGACAATGACTGAGTCATATTTGTACTTGCCTTGGAGTGACCTGAGTGCTTGTGTTATGTGACGGATCCTAGCACCCGACAGGCAGCTCACCGTGACCTTCTCCTTGTTCAGCCTAGTGAGTGGGACATCAGTGTGCCTGATGATAGAGTCACCTATTACAAGTTTATCAGGTGTGTTGTATAGCCTTAAGGGCTGTGACTGTTCGGCACACTGGCTTTGTGAGCTATGTGTTGCACGTGTTTTGTTTTGGGGTAGCGGTTGCTTGGGTGTCTGCTTTGGAGGTCTCTGCTGCTTAGGCTGATTTTTATTTAGAGCCTCCAAGTATGTTTTTGTGTGTTTATGTGTTTGGTTTGCTGTCGTGGTAGGTCTATGTGAGACTGGAACTTTAGTGAGTGTGGTTTCCTTCTCCTCCTGACTGGTTATGCCAGTACTGAGTTGAGAGAGCTTAGCCTCCAGTTTGGCTATATGGTTGCATCTTTCACATGTGTTGGAATTTGTTGGGAGGAGGAGAGGGCTGTCTGTGTACATGAGGCAGTTGTAACATTGCCTCAAGATTCCCAGATTCACCAGCTGGACTGGAGAGGAGATTGACAACTGACCTTTGGACATGCTAGAATAGTATTGGGAATTTCTTTATAATTGAAAAAAAATGGCCAATGGGGAGCAAGGTACTCCAGGGGGAGTTTGTGAGGGTGTAGTGCTTTTAATTTTTTAATGCTGACTTATATAATTGCTTTAGTGAGCAAGTGCCAGGTAACTTAAATGCAAAAATGACAAACAGTAACTTTCTTTAAAGTGAAACAAGGAAATAAGTACAGTAAGCAATGCAGATATCACTAGGGATCCACAGAAGCACTGAAAAGCCATGTTTTAGGTAGAATTAGCTTTTCTGGGAAATAACACGCATACAAACAAAACTAGACTCAGCAGGCCTGGATCTAGTCTATGCTAAAGCAAACACGTTGTACCAATTACAGTAAGAAATAGTTCAAATATGCAGGCACTATAAGCCTTTAACCAGAAATTCCTAGCTCAGAAGGGCAGAGTCCAGCCACTTCTCCCACAAGAGTGCAGACTATGAACCTTCTTAATGTAAAATAACTGGCCAGAAGCCCAGGTGCTTAAACCAGAACTAATACACTTTTAGAATAACAGACACTGAGCCCTCAGTCAGCAGTTCCCAACTTAGAAGGATGTAAGCTACCTGTCCTGCCACCACAGTGCAGCCCACAAACCTTCCTAATGTAAAACAACTGGTCTAAAGCCCAAGTGTTTAAACTAAAAAGCTTGGAATAAGTTACATCAAGCAGTAATAAATACAATTGAGTACTTTTAAGATGAAGCAAAAGCAAAATAAAGTAGGAAAAACACAAATACAGTAAAATCAGATACATTTTTTTTTTTTTTTTTAGTGGAAAGAGAGAAAGGAGTAGCCAAAACTAAGCTGATTGGTCTTCTCAAATGTTCTCCCTGTACTGGGTAGAATGAGGTAATGACACTAGACTAGGGGTTGGCAACTGCAAAGCCACCAACTATAAAAACACTATACCAGCAGGGAGGGAGGGTGGAAAACAAACTGCAGAAATGTTTCACAGCTGAAAAGCAGCAGTGAGCCTTTAAATGAAAGTTTTAAACAGCTAAAGGAGCCTCTAGAAAAAAAGAGTTTACTGCAACCAGTTATCAGAAACAAACAACCCAACAGATGCTTAATAAAAGTGGACAATTTCCAGTTAATACCTCACACACAGTGAAACTAGCTAGAAAAATACACAGTACACAAAGTGCTATAAATAACAAAGAAATAAAGAACAAAATAAACAAAAAACAGGATACTTAATGTTATATATTATAGCTCCGAGTTTCCTCAGTGTCCTTCCTTCGATCAGTTCACTGAGAAATGGCAGAGCATTCACAACTGAACTTCTTAGGTAACAGAAAGTTGAAACCTGAGACAGCTTTTAAGAAATAAATCTCAAAAGAACCAATGAGGTGCTTAGTCTAAGCTGTAGTCCAGGTGACCTCAGTCAGCCAATGACCTCAAACAATTCTCTCTCACAGAAATGCCTGATGGCTTTGGCCAAACCAATGTCTCTGAATATGTGCTCAGACACACAGCCTCCACAAACACTAGGCCCAAATACAAGCCTGAATATGGAAATGCTACAAATATACCCACTACTTAGAACAACCTGCAGAAATGTTTCACAGCTGAAAAGCAGCAGTGAGCCTTTAAATGAAAGTTTTAAACAGCTAAAGGAGCCTCTAGAAAAAAGAGTTTACTGCAACCAGTTATCAGAAACAAACAACCCAACAGATGCTTAATAAAAGTGGACAATTTCCAGTTAATACCTCACACACAGTGAAACTAGCTAGAAAAGTACACAGTACACAAAGTGCTATAAATAACAAAGAAATAAAGAACAAAATAAACAAAAAAAGGATACTTAATGTTATATATTATAGCTACGAGTTTCCTCAGTGTCCTTCCTTCGATCAGTTCACTGTGAAATGGCAGAGCATTCACAACTGAACTTCTTAGGTAACAGAAAGTTGAAACCTGAGACAGCTTTTAAGAAAGAAATCTCAAAAGAACCAATGAGGTGCTTAGTCTAAGATGTAGTCCAGGTGACCTCAGTCAGCCAATGACCTCAAACAATTCTCTCTCACAGAAATGTCTGATGGCTTTGGCCAAACCAATGTCTCTGAATATGTGCTCAGACACACAGCCTCCACAAACACAAGGCCCAAATACAAGCCCGAATATGGAAATGCTACAAATATCTCCACTACTTAGAACAAACTGCAAAAATGTTTCACAGCTGAAAAGCAGCAGTGAGCCTTTAAATGAAAGTTTTAAACAGCTAAAGGAGCCTCTAGAAAAAAAGAGTTTACTGCAACCAGTTATCAGAAACAAACAACCCAACAGATGCTTAATAAAAGTGGACAATTTCCAGTTAATACTTCACACACAGTGAAACTAGCTAGAAAATACACAGTACACAAAGTGCTATAAATAACAAAGAAATAAAGAACAAAATAAACAAAAAACAGGATACTTAATGTTATATATTATAGCTCCGAGTTTCCTCAGTGTCCTTCCTTCGATCAGTTCACTGTGAAATGGCAGAGCATTCACAACTGAACTTCTTAGGTAACAGAAAGTTGAAACCTGAGACAGCTTTTAAGAAAGAAATCTCAAAAGAACCAATGAGGTGCTTAGTCTAAGCTGTAGTCCAGGTGACCTCAGTCAGCCAATGACCTCAAACAATTCTCTCTCACAGAAATGCCTGATGGCTTTGGCCAAACCAATGTCTCTGAATATGTGCTCAGACACACAGCCTCCACAAACACTAGGCCCAAATACAAGCCTGAATATGGAAATGCTACAAATATCCCACTACTTAGAACAAACTGCAGAAATGTTTCACAGCTGAAAAGCAGCAGTGAGCCTTTAAATGAAAGTTTTAAACAGCTAAAGGAGCCTCTAGAAAAAGAGAGTTTACTGCAACCAGTTATCAGAAACAAACAACCCAACAGATGCTTAATAAAAGTGGACAATTTCCAGTTAATACCTCACACACAGTGAAACTAGCTAGAAAAATACACAGTACACAAAGTGCTATAAATAACAAAGAAATAAAGAACAAAATAAACAAAAAACAGGATACTTAATGTTATATATTATAGCTCCGAATTTCCTCAGTGTCCTTCCTTTGATCAGTTCACTGTGAAATGGCAGAGCATTCACAACTGAACTTCTTAGGTAACAGAAAGTTGAAACCTGAGACAGCTTTTAAGAAAGAAATCTCAAAAGAACCAATGAGGTGCTTAGTCTAAGCTGTAGTCCAGGTGACCTCAGTCAGCCAATGACCTCAAACAATTCTCTCTCACAGAAATGCCTGATGGCTTTGGCCAAACCAATGTCTCTGAATATGTGCTCAGACACACAGCCTCCACAAACACTAGGCCCAAATACAAGCCTGAATATGGAAATGCTACAAATATCCCCACCACTTAGAACAAACTGCAGAAATGTTTCACAGCTGAAAAGCAGCAGTGAGCCTTTAAATGAAAGTTTTAAACAGCTAAAGGAGCCTCTAGAAAAAAAGAGTTTACTGCAACCAGTTATCAGAAACAAACAACCCAACAGATGCTTAATAAAAGTGGACAATTTCCAGTTAATACCTCACACACAGTGAAACTAGCTAGAAAAATACACAGTACACAAAGTGCTATAAATAACAAAGAAATAAAGAACAAAATAAACAAAAACAGGATACTTAATGTTATATATTATAGCTCCGAGTTTCCTCAGTGTCCTTCCTTCGATCAGTTCACTGTGAAATGGCAGAGCATTCACAACTGAACTTCTTAGGTAACAGAAAGTTGAAACCTGAGACAGCTTTTAAGAAAGAAATCTCAAAAGAACCAATGAGGTGCTTAGTCTAAGCTGTAGTCCAGGTGACCTCAGTCAGCCAATGACCTCAAACAATTCTCTCTCACAGAAATGCCTGATGGCTTTGGCCAAACCAATGTCTCTGAATATGTGCTCAGACACACAGCCTCCACAAACACTAGGCCCAAATACAAGCCTGAATATGGAAATGCTACAAATATCCCCACTGCTTAGAACAAACTGCAGAAATGTTTCACAGCTGAAAAGCAGCAGTGAGCCTTTAAATGAAAGTTTTAAACAGCTAAAGGAGCCTCTAGAAAAAAAGAGTTTACTGCAACCAGTTATCAGAAACAAACAACCCAACAGATGCTTAATAAAAGTGGACAATTTCCAGTTAATACCTCACACACAGTGAAACTAGCTAGAAAAATACACAGTACACAAAGTGCTATAAATAACAAAGAAATAAAGAACAAAATAAACAAAAAACAGGATACTTAATGTTATATATTATAGCTCCGAGTTTCCTCAGTGTCCTTCCTTTGATCAGTTCACTGTGAAATGGCAGAGCATTCACAACTGAACTTCTTAGGTAACAGAAAGTTGAAACCTGAGACAGCTTTTAAGAAAGAAATCTCAAAAGAACCAATGAGGTGCTTAGTCTAAGCTGTAGTCCAGGTGACCTCAGTCAGCCAATGACCTCAAACAATTCTCTCTCACAGAAATGCCTGATGGCTTTGGCCAAACCAATGTCTCTGAATATGTGCTCAGACACACAGCCTCCACAAACACTAGGCCCAAATACAAGCCTGAATATGGAAATGCTACAAATATCCCCACTACTTAGAACAAACTGCAGAAATGTTTCACAGCTGAAAAGCAGCAGTGAGCCTTTAAATGAAAGTTTTAAACAGCTAAAGGAGCCTCTAGAAAAAGCGAGTTTACTGCAACCAGTTATCAGAAACAAACAACCCAACAGATGCTTAATAAAAGTGGACAATTTCCAGTTAATACCTCACACACAGTGAAACTAGCTAGAAAAATACACAGTACACAAAGTGCTATAAATAACAAAGAAATAAAGAACAAAATAAACAAAAAGCAGGATACTTAATGTTATATATTATAGCTCAGAGTTTCCTCAGTCTCCTTCCTTCGATCAGTTCACTGAGAAATGGCAGAGCATTCACAACTGAACTTCTTAGGTAACAGAAAGTTGAAACCTGAGACAGCTTTTAAGAAAGAAATCTCAAAAGAACCAATGAGGTGCTTAGTCTAAGCTGTAGTCCAGGTGACCTCAGTCAGCCAATGACCTCAAACAATTCTCTCTCACAGAAATGCCTGATGGCTTTGGCCAAACCAATGTCTCTGAATATGTGCTCAGACACACAGCCTCCACAAACACTAGGCCCAAATACAAGCCTGAATATGGAAATGCTACAAATATCCCCACTACTTAGAACAAACTGCAGAAATGTTTCACAGCTGAAAAGCAGCAGTGAGCCTTTAAATGAAAGTTTTAAACAGCTAAAGGAGCCTCTAGAAAAAAAGAGTTTACTGCAACCAGTTATCAGAAACAAACAACCCAACAGATGCTTAATAACAGTGGACAATTTCCAGTTAATACCTCACACACAGAGAAACTAGCTAGAAAAATACACAGTACACAAAGTGTTATAAATAACAAAGAAATAAAGAATAAAATAAACAAATAACAGGATACTTAATGTTATATATTATAGCTCAGAGTTTCCTCAGTGTCCTTCCTTCGATCAGTTCACTGTGAAATGGCAGAGCATTCACAACTGAACTTCTTAGGTAACAGAAAGTTGAAACCTGAGACAGCTTATAAGAAAGAAATCTCAAAAGAACCAATGAGGTGCTTAGTATAAGCTGTAGTTCAGGTGACCTCAGTCAGCCAATGACCTCAAACAATTCTCTCTCACAGAAATGCCTGATGGCTTTGGCCAAACCAATGTCTCTGAATATGTGCTCAGACACACAGCCTCCACAAACACTAGGCCCAAATACAAGCCTGAATATGGAAATGCTACAAATATCCCACTACTTAGAACAAACTGCAGAAATGTTTCACAGCTGAAAATCAGCAGTGAGCCTTTAAATGAAAGTTTTAAACAGCTAAAGGAGCCTCTAGAAAAAGCGAGTTTACTGCAACCAGTTATCAGAAACAAACAACCCAACAGATGCTTAATAAAAGTGGACAATTTCCAGTTAATACCTCACACACAGTGAAACTAGCTAGAAAAATACACAGTACACAAAGTGCTATAAATAACAAAGAAATAAAGAACAAAATAAACAAAAACAGGATAATTAATGTTATATATTATAGCTCGAGTTTCCTCAGTGTCCTTCCTTGATCAGTTCACTGTGAAATGGCAGAGCATTCACAACTGAACTTCTTAGGTAACAGAAAGTTGAAACCTGAGACAGCTTTTAAGAAAGAAATCTCAAAAGAACCAATGAGGTGCTTAGTCTAAGCTGTAGTCCAGGTGACCTCAGTCAGCCAATGACCTCAAACAATTCTCTCTCACAGAAATGCCTGATGGCTTTGGCCAAACCAATGTCTCTGAATATGTGCTCAGACACACAGCCTCCACAAACACTAGGCCCAAATACAAGCCTGAATATGGAAATGCTACAAATATCCCCACTACTTAGAACAAACTGCAGAAATGTTTCACAGCTGAAAAGCAGCAGTGAGCCTTTAAATGAAAGTTTTAAACAGCTAAAGGAGCCTCTGGAAAAAATGAGTTTACTGCAACCAGTTATCAGAAACAAACAGCCCAACAGATGCTTAATAAAAGTGGACAATTTCCAGTTAATACCTCACACACAGTGAAACTAGCTAGAAAAATACACAGTACACAAAGTGCTATAAATAACAAAGAAATAAAGAACAAAATAAACAAAAAAAGGATACTTAATGTTATATATTATAGCTCCGAATTTCCTCAGTGTCCTTCCTTCGATCAGTTCACTGTGAAATGGCAGAGCATTCACAACTGAACTTCTTAGGTAACAGAAAGTTGAAACCTGAGACAGCTTTTAAGAAAGAAATCTCAAAAGAACCAATGAGGTGCTTAGTCTAAGCTGTAGTCCAGGTGACCTCAGTCAGCCAATGACCTCAAACAATTCTCTCTCACAGAAATGCCTGATGGCTTTGGCCAAACCAATGTCTCTGAATATGTGCTCAGACACACAGCCTCCACAAACACTAGGCCCAAATACAAGCCTGAATATGGAAATGCTACAAATATCCCCACTACTTAGAACAAACTGCAGAAATGTTTCACAGCTGAAAAGCAGCAGTGAGCCTTTAAATGAAAGTTTTAAACAGCTAAAGGAGCCTCTAGAAAAAAAGAGTTTACTGCAACCAGTTATCAGAAACAAACAACCCAACAGATGCTTAATAAAAGTGGACAATTTCCAGTTAATACCTCACACACAGTGAAACTAGCTAGAAAAATACACAGTACACAAAGTGCTATAAATAACAAAGAAATAAAGAACAAAATAAACAAAAAACAGGATACTTAATGTTATATATTATAGCTCTGAGTTTCCTCAGTGTCCTTCCTTCGATCAGTTCACTGTGAAATGGCAGGGCATTCACAACTGAACTTCTTAGGTAACAGAAAGTTGAAACCTGAGACAGCTTTTAAGAAAGAAATCTCAAAAGAACCAATGAGGTGCTTAGTCTAAGCTGTAGTCCAGGTGACCTCAGTCAGCCAATGACCTCAAACAATTCTCTCTCACAGAAATGCCTGATGGCTTTGGCCAAACCAATGTCTCTGAATATGTGCTCAGACACACAGCCTCCACAAACACTAGGCCCAAATACAAGCCTGAATATGGAAATGCTACAAATATCCCCACTACTTAGAACAAACTGCAGAAATGTTTCACAGCTGAAAAGCAGCAGTGAGCCTTTAAATGAAAGTTTTAAACAGCTAAAGGAGCCTCTAGAAAAAAAGAGTTTATTGCAACCAGTTATCAGAAACAAACAACCCAACAGATGCTTAATAAAAGTGGACAATTTCCAGTTAATACCTCACACACAGTGAAACTAGCTAGAAAAATACACAGTACACAAAGTGCTATAAATAACAAAGAAATAAAGAACAAAATAAACAAAAAACAGGATACTTAATGTTATATATTATAGCTCTGAGTTTCCTCAGTGTCCTTCCTTCGATCAGTTCACTGTGAAATGGCAGAGCATTCACAACTGAACTTCTTAGGTAACAGAAAGTTGAAACCTGAGACAGCTTTTAAGAAAGAAATCTCAAAAGAACCAATGAGGTGCTTAGTCTAAGCTGTAGTCCAGGTGACCTCAGTCAGCCAATGACCTCAAACAATTCTCTCTCACAGAAATGTCTGATGGCTTTGGCCAAACCAATGTCTCTGAATATGTGCTCAGACACACAGCCTCCACAAACACTAGGCCCAAATACAAGCCTGAATATGGAAATGCTACAAATATCCCCACTACTTAGAACAAACTGCAGAAATGTTTCACAGCTGAAAAGCAGCAGTGAGCCTTTAAATGAAAGTTTTAAACAGCTAAAGGAGCCTCTAGAAAAAAGAGTTTACTGCAGCCAGTTATCAGAAACAAACAACCCAACAGATGCTTAATAAAAGTGGACAATTTCCAGTTAATACCTCACACACAGTGAAACTAGCTAGAAAAATACACAGTACACAAAGTGCTATAAATAACAAAGAAATAAAGAACAAAATAAACAAAAAAAGGATACTTAATGTTATATATTATAGCTCCGAGTTTCCTCAGTGTCCTTCCTTCTATCTGCTCACTGTGAAATGGCAGAGCATTCACAATTGAACTTCTTAGGTAACAGAAAGTTGAAACCTGAGACAGCTTTTAAGAAAGAAATCTCAAAAGAACCAATGAGGTGCTTAGTCTAAGCTGTAGTCCAGGTGACCTCAGTGAGCCAATGACCTCAAACAATTCTCTCTCACAGAAATGCCTGATGGCTTTGGCCAAACCAATGTCTCTGAATATGTGCTCAGACACAGAGCCTCCACAAACACTAATCCCAAATACAAGCCTGAATATGGAAATGCTACAAATATCCCCACTACTTTGAACAAACTGCAGAAATGTTTCACAGCTGAAAAGCAGCAGTGAGCCTTTAAATGAAAGTTTTAAACAGCTAAAGGAGCCTCTAGAAAAAAAGAGTTTACTGCAAACAGTTATCAGAAACAAACAACCCAACAGATGCTTAATAAAAATGGACAATTTCCAGTCATTACCTGACACACAGTGAAACTAGCTAGAAAAATACACAGTACACAAAGTGCTATAAATAACAAAGAAATAAAGAACAAAATAAACAAAAAACAGGATACTTAATGTTATATATTATAGCTCCGAGTTTCCTCAGTGTCCTTCCTTCGATCAGTTCACTGTGAAATGCTCCATGTTGAAATACTATCATTACTATCAATACTATTATACGGCCACTGTGGTTCCATATATGCATGTGCTTTGTTTGCTATGCAACTGTCCCAAATCTGGTGTTTTGGGTTAATGGGAATATCTATGCATGCTGTTATAACTAATCCTGGAAAGTGATGACTATTACTAACCCACATATGTTTTAAAACTGCAAGACCATGGCACGTTTGGGAAGGCCGGTCCCAGCGGACCCACCTCTCCCACCTCATCTGGCTATGACACATGGCTCCAGCACATCTGGGACCCCCTGGGGACATCCTTATCTGCTAATCCTGCACAACCTTTGGTTGGAACTGCCTCAGTAGATGGGGCTCACCCTCACTGGAAGTGGGCACAGCCAGGAAACTGTCAACCCGTAATCAGGTCCGGGGCTTGGTGTATAGTGAGCTCCGCAGGGATTTTGGAGATCGGCTACACCAGCTTGATGGCCGTGTGCCACATTTAGAGTGTCAGCCTGCCCCTCCTACCCAGCCTCCAGCACAGCCACCTTTGGGGCCATGAAGGTGCAGTGGTAACTTCCCATGGGTGGGGACCTCAATTCCACTGTTTCCGTTTGGGGGCACATAGGTTTCTGATTTCCAAACACTCCCTCCCCTTCTAAGGTGTTTATCCCCCCACATGTGTCATATACCACCCCTGTATGCTGTCTTGTCTGTCTTTCTACCCAACCTACCTCCCCAAATAAACCTACTATCCTTCACCAACATCACACTCTCACCTTAAAAAAAATCAAAAGGGCAATCTGTTCCCAAAAAAAAATCTCACCCCATACATAGCTGTCTATTTCACACATGTGTCCACTGGACACATGTAATCTGGTCTAATTGGCTTCACAACATAGTATTGTTGTCCTCACCCTGTTCTCAGGTTTTTAAGTGTCAAAATTTACCTCCAAGTTCAATTTATATGCACAGCTGTTGCTGTAGAAAAAATGGACAGCTATGGACCTTCTTTACAACTGTCCTGCACATCCCCTAGCTACTTTCCCTATTGTCTTTCCCTCTGCATTCCCCCTTTTTCACCACTTTCCTATCACCCCTTTTTCTTTTCTTTTAAATAAACTAGGGGGGTAAGTGGGAGTAAGCACTTTTAAGCATTAGTAGACAAGTTTAAGCCTGTTTGCATGATGGTAAGCAATGCCTACACAGAATAAGCAATTTTCCAGCTAACTGGCTATAAGCATATTTAACCGGAAGTTAGCATTGCTTACCTTTGAGCAAAGCCATGCTAACCCTCTTACAACTGCTTAAAAGTGCCTTAGTCACTCTATATCCAACAGCCCTTGTTCTGCCCAGCAACAAAATAACCAGCCCTTGCAAGTCTCGAATGCAGCACCCTGCATACCATAGGCACAGTGATTCAAAAGTACACCATTCAAGCTATACATAAATGTGATGTTTTCTCAAACATATCATGTAGCAAAATCATTCAACATTAGGGAAAATGTATTTATATATGTAGATGTATGTATGTATTTATGTATTTAGATATATATATATATTTATATATATATATATATATATATATATATATATATATATATATATATATATATATATATATATACACACATCTAAATATATACAGACATATATATGTATATACATAGACATACATGTGTATTGCATATGCACATTGGAACCACACTCTGATCCTCTCACTGCAAAACATCTGACTGAACGCACTGTTAATGTGGGTGAAGGGGCCCAAATTAGGGATCTCTTGTAATTATTGCCATTTCCCCTTCCTCCACAGCTGAACAGATATGCCTTGCTACACAATAACCAGCACTTGCAAGTTTTGAACCCAGAACACTGCACAACACACCTACAGCAAGTTAACAGTAAGCCATCTCAGCTGTAAGATGACAGGATGATATCCATAATATATCATGCAGAACAGTCAGTCTACAATAGGGAATGTACAATGTTGAAGCACTAAACTTTCCAATGATACATATGCACACACACATATAAATATATATATATATATATATATATATATATATATATATATATATATATATATATATATATATATATATATATGTATACATATGTATATATATATGTATAGACACATATGTATAGACACATATGTATAGACACATATGTATAGACACATATACACATATAAAGATATTAGTACTTATAGATATGTATAAGAAGAGTATATATAAAGGGTGCACAGCATATCAAACAGCCATTATTCCTGCATTTGCCACCTTTAAAAATGGCCAGTGTTAGATTCATACCTACAAATGAGAATTATTGCATGAAACTTTTACCCCCACACAATGGAGAGGACATGACACTACAAACAAGTTTGCATGCACAGAAATGTTTATTTGTGTACTATTAAATTGTATATGCCATTTCTTATAGCAGTTAGGTCTTTGAAATACATAATAACTGATTAATGCATCTCTCAAATAAAACATTTGATACAGTAATTTGAAAAACATAACATATTTTGCTGTCCGGGCTAAGGCCTTCAAGTAGTATATCAGTAAAAAACACTTGCCTTGAAGATAAGAACCAACCAGCACTTAATTATAGATATAATTTAGCAGCCTCCAGTTATCCTCTTTACTCAATCCCTAGGGGGAAACATATTAGTTGTCACAATGTAAATGTATCAGTTACATAACAATGCTTAACTTAAAATGACACTATCACAGTGACAAACAGAACTGTCTGTAAGACTGTAAGCTGTAGCCCACCACTGTTCCCATGGTGAAATATATGAAAATGTACAGCCATATACCTCAATGTTTCGAAATACTGATATCCATCACATGTTGTAACTGTCTAAGTTAAAAGCATTTAATACCCCTCCCTCATAAAATGCCTTGCAAGGACATATAACACTGTGTTCCATACAGTGACCTCAGGACTGTACAAGGTCACACACGTTTTGTCCAGCTGTTGCCCTCATACAAATGCCAGCAATAAATAATGATAGGCCATTACCTAAGAACCTCTTACTGCATGACATCTGGACAAAGCCTGGTATATATGTGAAGGGCAGAGGCTGGAACACAAGGCCATATTTGCAATATTGCTGTTATACACTGTGAAAGTTGCTGGTGTTACAGAATTCGTTGCAACATACCCTTACTCAGGAATATGAAGTCAGAAACACAAATGGAGGTAGCCATGTACTGATAGCAATCAACAGAGATAATGCCACTGACATGTCAGACACAAGACCTGTGTGGTGAACAGACAAAACATAACAGCCAATCCTCTGGCCATCATGTGGACAGGTTCACAGTTGAGAGCTATGCAGGCAGACTGCATTCTATTCAAAACTAGCATGTACAGACAAACCCTGTAAAACCAGCAGTATTCAATGCAAATAACAGCAATACTCACACTGTCCTTAGGTCTGGAACCTTATACAAACATGTATTTGGCCTGTGTCTGCAAGTCCTGTTGTAAGAGATATTCCTACCTGCTGTCTGTAACACTACTGCCCACACACAGGAAGGATGTCTTCCACACAGGAAAGGTAAAGGGACAATGCCCACATGATGTAGTCATTTATAGTAGTGGGTTACTATGACATTGGCTATTGGAAGTACTACACAGTTGGCTGCATGCAATTTGCAAGTGAGGAACACCAACTGGTTCTGAGGCCATCACCTGATCACGAGCATCATCTATAAAAGCCATGCTGCAACCTATTCAAACCAGCTCGATCCCTGTAGTGGAGAGAGAGAGAGAGAGAGAGAGACAGAGAGAAAAACAAACAAAAAAGCCCAGCAAAAACAGAAATAATAGTAAAAAAAAATAATACTAAAAAGAAAAAAAAAATAAACAATGTAGACATCCTGAGGTGCAACACAGAAAAGAACATACTAATAAAACAGGTATGTGAAACATGTCAGCATGTAATTGAATGTAGTACTTGGTCTGTTATAATGGGACAGATGATTTCAAAAGCTTGATATGTGCCATCAAGATTTGCTGTAATGATGTTCTGCCGAACAACTGCTATGGACATAGCATCTGACCCTGTGGGCAGTGGGCCATACCTGTCAACTGTGTGAATCTGCACAGAATGGCAAGATGTAAGCCATCATAGTGTTTGTTCTGTTCCTCCAAACATGTATATTAGTCTGGCAAATAGCTGAAGGTGGAAGTAATGAAGTCATGATAGACACGAGTGTCAGACCCCACCACCTTCAATGCTAATATGAAATGTATCATGCACAAACTTTATAGGTTTGTAATAAGCCTATCTACGATCTGTCCCTATATAGCCCCCCTAATTTTAGGCTGTGTCCACATGTGATGCTCTGTGTTGTAGCAAGGCAGAACAGTGCAGCAGTTATGGAATGAGATTCAGAGTGTGGACCTGATGTCTGAAGGTACTCTCTCTCTATAAAAAAAAAAAAAAATATATATATATATATATATATATATATATATATATATATATATATATATATATATATATATATATATATATATACACATTTCCCCTACTGTTGAATGACTGTGCTGCATGATATGTTTGAGAACACATCACACATATCTGCAACTCAGATGGCTTACTGATAAATTGATGTGGCTATGGTGTGCAGGGTCCTGGGTTACACACTTGCAAGGGCTGATAATGTATTTGCTGGCCAGAACAAGGGCTGTTAGATACCACCTGATTAAGGCACCCGTAAGCAGTTGTAAGTGGGTGTGAAAGGGACAGTCATGTATTGTGTGACATTTGTGTTGTTAACAGATTGCCATTTTCATGTTAAGGTGATTGTGGGATGTTAGAGAAGGATAGTATAGGTATATATGGGGAGGTAGATTGGTTCAGAAGACAGGCATGACAGACAAGATAGCATACAGGGGTGGTATATGACATGTGGTGGGTAAACACCTTTGACAGGGAGGGGTGTTTGTAAATTGGAGGCCCATGAGACCCCAAATGGACACAGTGGTTCATAGGTTCATAGGTTGGTACTAGGCTATCAGCCGTAGGTCCTATACAAGCCTAACCATAACAATTCCCTGGCTATTTCTTCCCACACTATTTACTTCCCTGGACCCCTGTCTAGCAGGGTGACTGTCGTGATCCCTGGGGTGCATTTCCTTTCTCCCATACAATCATCAAGGTCCATTTTGAAGAGGTCCAAAGAGGCACTCTGCTTGACATGTATGGGCAGTTTATTCTACAGTCTGGGGATTCTCTGGGTCAGGAAACTTTCCCTCCAGCATGTTTTGTTTATTGTAATGACAAAGTTTAGATCCCTGGAGCATGTGGCTCTGAGGGATTTGGATTTCTTTCTGTGTAGCATGTCCAACAGCTCTGGGTTTGACATGGCCTTGCATGTTAAGCAGAAATCATCTCTGAGTAGAAGATATGCGACAGAGTATAGCTGGAGTTTTTAAGGTGGTCAGCGTAGGGCATCTGCTTTAGGCCTGTGATTCTTTAAGTGAGGTACTTCGGACTTTCCAGTTGTTACAGATGCCTTGAGAGGTACATACAAAATGGGGCATTGTATTCTATAATGGGTCTAATGAGGGATGAGTACAGTGGGACAATGACCTCTTTTTTCTGGATGAAAAGCCCTTAGTGATGAGGTGTGCCACATAGAAGGATTTCCTGACTGTTGTGGCAATGTGGTTATCGAAGGTGAGGCCACTGTCCTCCTGTGTCCCTAAGTCTGTTATCACACTTTTGGTGTTTAGTGTACTGTCACCTATGTGGTAATTCATGGGTACATGTTTTCCGAAAGGGGATAACTATACATTTAGCATTGAGCTTGGCACTGAGCTTGAGCCCATGGCTCTGGCACCAAGCATTTGTTTCTGTAAGGCCCTTTTGTAGAGTATCCACATCATTTGGAAATTCAATAATGGCTCCCAGTTTGCAGTCATCTGCAAACTTTGTTAGCCAGAGTCCCTTAGTGTTGGCCTGTACTTCAGAGAACTGAGGTACCCACCCATGGGCAGTCACCACTGCACCGTCACGGCCCTGAGGGTGGCTGGGCTAGGGGCTGAGCAGGAGGGGCAGGCTAAACCCCTATGTGTATCATGAGGGCCTCAAGGTGGTGTAGCAGATCCCAAATTTCTCTGCAGAGCTCCCTATGCCCCAGAACCTGGACCAGACTTCAGGTTACAGGGGCCTGTCTGTGCGCACCCCCAGGGGGTACAGGCCCCATCCCCTGAGGTGGTTCCACCTGAAGGTAGTGCAGGACCAGCAGATGATGAGGTCCCAAGTTTGGTCCCAGACGTGCTGTTGACTGGTGCCATGGCCAGATGAGATGGAAGAGGTGGTTCTCCTGGGAACAGCCTTCCCAAAATGTGCTATTCTGTTGCAGTTTTAGAACATATGTTGGTAGTAATAGTCAACACAATTTAGGATTAGTTATAACAACATGCATACATATTCCCAGTAACCCAAAACATCAGATTTGGAACAGTTGCACAGCAAACAGAACACATGTATATATGGAACCACAGTGGCCATTACAATGGCATGCAGTTTATATTGTTAGCAACAGGCCACCAATGATAGTGTTTCAACATGAAACATGAATAGCAACACATTTCAGTATTTGTTGCACAATAGGATATATGTCCCAACAGAAGGTTTGGTGTAAACATACCCATTAATGTGTGTGTTCAGATTAGTTATACAGATATGGCAGATGGGAGAGAGAGATGTCAATTAACAAATATGATATCCTTGCAGTATGAGGTCCTCAGACCTTTTTACCTATTTATGGATTGCAGGTACCATGTTAGGAGAGCGACTGCCGGTGTTCACCCCACAAGAGAACAACAGTCTGATCAACTTCCTGGTGCATCACCATGGCACCCTATTTGGGCGTACAGCCTGTGATCTGTAGGAGAGGACTGCCCTGTGGAACGAGCTTGTCCACAGGGTAAATGATGTCGGCCTGCATAACCGCAGTTATGAGTAGGTGCGGCATCATTGTACTGACCTCATCCACCATGCCCATCAGCGTGCTGCTGCAGTTAGGAGGGACCAGCTAGCCACAGGTGGGGGTAATGCCATCCAACATCTACTGACACATGTGGAGGAGCTGCTCACCAGCATTGGATACCTGCCCACCAGCAAAGTCAAGTACCAGAAGATATCATTGTGGAGGTGGGTGCTACACACACAATGGACGAGGAGCATGCATGTAAGTCCCCAGGACACATTAGTAGACTACTGTTGCTTATCCATCCTCATCTGTAAAGTATCTTTATGCATATGTCAGATAACATAGTCAGTCGCTGCAGTGTAGTAATGAAGAGATGTGCTTAATCTGTAGTATTGGGGGGTTGTACTGTTGATGTACTGAAATGCTGCTCCCATCCTGTACCAATATCACAGGTGTGCCTACTGACATCATATCTCTCACACAACTATGTAGGTCCCTCTGGTATACCTCTGTGGCAGCAACCTGTAGCTGGTGAGCATGGGTGTCTTTTGTTCAGGTTTGCCAATACACTGGCCATGTTATGGCCATGGCATTTGCCATGCACACATTTAACACACCTACTCATTATGCATGCAGTACATGCTCACTTATTGTAGTGTTAACTGCACTACATCAAAGTGATGACCATGGTGGCATATCTGAAGGGTATGTAAGAGTCATGCAGTATAACTAACAACCTGTCAGTGCAAGATGTGTGGACAGAGATGAACATAATGGTAGGACACATGAACTACATTAGGGATATGTCTGAAACATTACCCTTATACAGTGACTACAACAGTGAGTGTATACCAGTATTACAATGGAAACTGTTACAGATCTACACAACAGCATATCACAATACCACATTCCACAACTTCTACAACCTGTAATGTGATCCTAACATGAGCAATAAATGTGTCAGATGGAATCATATGTTAGGACAACAAATGTGGGTAATACATACCTTAACAAACAATAGAAGCATATGTGTGCATGCACTCCAAATAACATATTGTGGAAGCAGATTTTGAGGTACTGCAACATTCACTCATCTTGAGTATGCACCTTCCATCAAGTACGGGTCCTCAATGTCACACCAAATAATGTTCTGCTGTCCAAGAAGTATGTCCATGACATTTGCCCACGCATCTTCAACAGAGGCAGCCATGGCTTGCACACATCTTACAAACAATGAAATGGATCCCATATCCAAAAGGTAGTACTCAGGAGTGGAAGACGTAGCCTTACCTCGCCATTGCATATACCATGGCAAACAATGCAGACAAGCATGTATGTGACAATGAAGTGTGGGACACCATTAGTGTAGAAAATAAACAGATGCCCATCCAAGACAGATGACAACATATGTTGCAAACTGGTCACATAGGCTGTCCAGACACATGCAGCAACACTGGGGACTTGCAGGAATGTCTAGCAAGTACTGCTTGTGCAGTACCTGTGTCGACAATTACCTGGACTCTGCATAAGTGTGGCCTATGGGTTAGAAGAGTTGCTTCACAGGAGACATAATCCAGGGCTCTCTACATGTAGCATATGCATAACATCAAGTCTCCCAAAGGCATGTGTTGCAGTGTGTAATGGTGTACCGAGACTAAGGCTGAAACCTACAGACAGTATTAATAAAGATACATGTGCTGCACAAGCAGTGCCTCACTCTACCTCAGGCCCACCATCCCCATCTGTACCTTGCTGGTGCCAGTGTACACCTGCAGGCTTGCTGTTCGTTAGCAGGAACTAGGCCAGTAGACATGGTGTTCTGAATTTTGGACACTGCAAAATGACACTCTTATGTGGCCCATAGTTGTCAAACATCTGCAAAAAGGCTGAGGATGGGAAGGGGTGTCATCCTGAAACACAGCAGTGAACTGAAGCATACATCCAAAGTTCACTAAGAACGGCTGTATCTGAACACATTCAAGGTCATGCATTGTGCCAGACATAACCCTGACTCCACAGCAATTGTGAAGGCACTGTGTGACCTCCATGGGCTGTGCGCATGAGCTGACCTTGCAATCTGGCAGAGTTGGGGGACATTTGTAGGGCGGAGTGACCAAATAATGGCAGGTGAAGATGTGTCTTGCTAGTATACACCTTCCAGGAATAGTGACTGCTGTAGTTCACTTAATAGATGCTGCAACAAGCCATCAAGTTAAGGATGTGCACACCTATGCAACCCACATATTGTATGCATCCCAATCAACATCTGCACAACTAACACATTTGTTTGATACTTAATTTGATTGCACAGGTCATATGTCACATATCAGGTATGTGTAATGTTAACATATGCAGTATTGTTGCCCCATGGCATATCAGGGAAGAGGGAGGCATGTCAATAAAGGTGTGTACACTCCTCATAACCACAGTAAGCTTTGTAGGTTGTCAGTATAATTGGATTTTATTGCTCATACATGATGTACTGCTGATGATGAGATCTGCAAATTGGATGTCAGGCATTCACTATTGACATATGTCCTCATATCAACCCTGGTATGTGTCGGACAAACACATAGGGGCTATGAGCAACAGAGCAAACATAACTGCCACACATATACACATTCAGCAATGGTGTGTACACTTGTGAGGTATGGTGCACAGTACATGGCAGGGTGCTGAACAGGTGCACAGCAATACTGTGTACATGGGTGTAGTGTGTTCCAGGGGAAGGGGCATCACCTAGTAACACAACTCATGCATCACAGAGATGTGTAATGTTGGTAACAGGGATTGAGTATAGCTGCAGTGCATGCGGTTGAGTGCCATATGTCATGCATGTTGACAGTTAAGTAATGAGAGGTCTATGCAATACCTTTATGACACTTCATCTGCAAGTGTGTGTGTGTGTGTGTGTGTGTGTGTGTGTGTGTGTGTGTGTGTGTGTGTGTGTGTGTGTAGAGTTAAGCAATGACGTACATGTCTTAAAGTACGTGTACGTTTTCTGTTTTACCCTCACAGGTGGCGAGGTGGGTCAGGGTCCTTCCTGCAGGCAAACTGAAGTTGGTGTCTATGCAGACTCTGACAAGGATGATAGGTATGGTGAGTCACAGGTGGGGTTGTCAGGGGCTGAAGCTGTGCCATTGGTTGAATTCCCACTGTTATCCACCCCATTCCTGCACACAGTCACATTGCCTATACATACCCCATCAACAGTGGCCATAGATAAGGGACAGTTGGTGGGTGGTGGCATGGGACAGGACAGTGTGGGGACTATGACAAGTGTGTCTGTACACAACAGCCACAGCCGGATAACCGGTGAAGAACCACAAAGGTACATGTACAGGGGTGCTCATAGGAGGGCTGCTGGCCTTCTTGCCTTTGGCAGAAGTGCATCAGCAGGTGTCACCAGATGCATGTTTCAGGCCATCATGGAGGCACAGACATGTATTGAATGTTATACCAGACAGGGTCTGAGGCTCCAGAAGTCTAGTCATTCTGCTGTTATTGACAACATCGATGACCTAGCAGGTGCCCACCTTTATTTTGCAGAGGTTCTGGATAGAAGGTTGGGTGAGATGGTGGGAATCCTCGACCGTGCAATGTCCATGACAGAGCATATGGTGGGAGTAGGGTGACAGCCATGTGGACGTAGGTCAGTAACACCAACAGCTGGAGGACTACGTGGGCATGCAGCAAGTCAGAGCCACTCCCATAGTGGCAGTACCAGCACTGCAGGTGAGGGTGCTGACAACGCCACAACACAGCAGGCCATGTGCATGTGGCCTTGGCTGATCCCAACAGGGACCCAGATCCAGCGGACATGTGTCATCATCAGGGGAGAGTAGCATATCTGGCCTTGTACCTGGTAATTCCCATGGAACCTCTGGCAGGCACAGTTCTCATATCCATGGCTGGAGATGGTGAACTACACACCCTGCCATGTGCAGTCTGCAGCTGTCCAACACATGGCCGAAGTGTGTGCATACACACACACACACACACACACACACACACACACACACACACACACACACACACACATCACCAACACAGCTAGGGCACCTTCATGCCTACACATACCACATCTGCACAGCCCAATTAATAGCGAAACCCCCTAACACACACACATGATTTCAACCAAATGGCTCAGCCTAGGTCTCTGGAAACCCACAACACACCCTGTGCATATGATGATACCTGTGCCACATCCCTGCTATCCATACCATCAATGCAGGGACAGGCTAATATGTTTCTGATGCACAGGGTGAATGTACTAAGTTGCAGCAATGTAATGCTGTGCAACATGTTTTCAGCAGGAAAGTGTAATGCTTACATGTCAAGATGTGTAGCTGTTCAGCCATGATGCATTATAGCTGCTGTTAACACTGACTAATAGTGGTCTTCATAATGTATTCAGTTTGTGTTGTAGGTGTCTATGTGTTAGCAGGATGTTGGTCTGCTGCTGTTTCCTACAAGGGATATGGCACTGTGGTGACATATTGACTGTGTCATATCCTGGGTACAACTGAACACAAGTAACATGTCTGTATAAGAGTTACTGCATGTGCCACATGGCTGATAGATCTAAGGGGTGTATACAGGTGAGTGCACGATGGCTGATGTCAGCAACACTTCTGCAGTGGACAATGGTAAGTGTACTGGGTGGCACACACCACATGGTTGTGTATAATACACACACACACACAGAGGCTTTGGTGTTGATGCAATACAGAGAGAATACTGTACAGATGGATGTACTTAATTTTGCAGTAAACCCATTTTAGCCTATGTAATTCCAGCAAGACATAATAGGCAAAATATCACATCAGTAAATAATCAGTCTGCTACTTTAATGTCATTGATGATGGTACTAGTAGGGTAAATGTCCCCTTCCCAAATGTAGTGCAATCCCAGCATTGATAAACATAGTTGTACTTGTGTGGGTGGCACAGCCCTACACTTTGGAGGGTGTGGGGTGGTGTAGAGCCAGCCACACATAGTGTGAGTGATGACTACCTAACTTGTTAACATACACTGTACAGCACAGCAGACTAAGCATGGGGATACACACAACAATAACCCTGATGAGGGAGGCTGTGTCCACAACATCGACAGCCAACTATATATACCAACTCCAGTATCACTGTACACAGCGGCGTAACTACGTTAGAAGCGCCCTGAGGCAACCTTTTCCTAGGCGCCCCAACATCCCCTCCCCCCAGGAACCCAAGCCATTGAGATGACCGAAGCCAAAGAAATCACATATAGTCACGTTCGCTTGGCCTATGACAGTGGCATAAAACACTGAAATCTGGAGACGTGCTATTTCAGCAAAAAGTAAAAAAAAAAAACAATTATAAAACTTTTTTCAGCAGTTATATAGATACCAGAATGTGAATTGTACCTCCATTGTTCAATCCTACTCCTAGAATGACTTCTTGTGGTCTTTGTTATCAGCAAAACTATCAATGATCTTGTCAGTGACCACGTCTTCCAGGCGTCAGCTCTCAATCGACAGAATGGCTAAAGAACTAAGTCGAACCTCAGACATTGTCCTACGCAAGAATGTCTTTATCAACTTCAACTTCGAAAAACTTTTTTCAGCACTGCCAACTGTCATAGGAAGTGTCAAATACAGCAAACAAGCAGTGATTATATCCAGAAAGCTGGAAGATGATTCTGAATGAGTTATCAAGATGAATTTGACCAAGTCCTTGATAGATTTCAACGCTGACAATGTGACACTGAAAGTCATTTTGAGCAGGAGCAGTTGGTCAGACAGCTCATCTGAAATGTCATCCGAGTACTTCGTGATCAGACTCTTCGACAACTTCAGCAGTTCGTCATCAGTCATTTCAGTAATTGTCATAGGTTTCAAGCATGTGAAGACTTGGTCAGTATCTCGCAGTGACTTGAATCATGTTGTTATCTGGACAATGGTGTAGTCGATGATTCTGTTGAACACTTTGACCTTATAGCGCTGTTCTGCTGACTCCAGTCTGTAGTCATTTGAAAGTTCATCATGAAACTTCTTGGCATGAGAAACCCTCTGTGAACTGTCAAACTCGGATGGCATGCCCCAACTTTGAGCTAGCACCTTGGCCGAGAACAAAACAGTCTCCCAGTTGTTGCAAAGTTCACTCAGGTCCTTCAGTAGTGATTCCAACAGAACACAAACAAATGTGACATCGGATTGTTGTGACTGCATTTTCTTGGAGATAATGTCTAGTGGTCCCAGAATGCGCGACAGTAAAACAATGTTCATCATTGACAAAAAGCGTTCAAAATATTTCTTCAGCGACAATGCCTCGCCTTTCTCATTACTGTCCTTGTCAGTCAGTGACAACACAGTCAACAGTTTCATCACGTTGAAAAACCGGCTGCGAAGAGCTATCAAGGCTTGAATCCTTGATGACCAACGTGTAGGACAAAGTCGTTTTAATGTAAGTGAGCAGCTACTATCTTTCTGTAAGCAATTCCATCTGCTAATAGCACTGAGGAATACATGCAGCTTTCCAGCATGTCAAAAAAGTTCCGAATGTCCTTCATGTTCTTAACAGCATCATTTATGACTAAATTTAATGCATGAGCACTGCAGTGAACATAACGGGCCTTTGGTGCTTTCTGCTTCATTAAAGCCTGGACACCCTTGTAAGCACCACTCATGTTGGCGGCTCATCATATCCTTGACCGCGAATCTTGTTCAGGTCAGTGACACTTTCAATTTCCTTTGTAATTATGGATGCCAAATCTTGACCCTTCTGGCTTTCACCATCGGTGAACCCCAAGAACGATTCCTGGATATGCAAGCTTACCAGCCTCCCTTCGTCATTCTTTTTGACAGTCACATACCGAAATATTTTGCTCAACTGATCCATCTTTGAGCAATCCACTGTTGTATCCATTATAAGAGATACAGACAGTGCATCGGCCATTTCATCTGCGATCTGCTGCTTTACCTCTCTTGCCAGAATGTAAATGATTTCATTTTGAATCGACCAGCTCAAGTACTTGGTGGTTCCTTTTGACTGCTTCAGCAAGTTTTCCAAAACAGGATCGTACTTGGCAATTAAGTGAATGAATTCCAGGAAACATCCTCGTGAGCCGGGCCTGTCGTCATCGGTGTAGCTGTCACTTTCACGGTGACCTTGAAATGTGATGTTGCATTTTGACATGGTAATGATCAGATTCACTATGCGATCCAGAACACAGCGCCAGTACTTACAGTCTTGCATAATCTGTTTGTCGGTCAGGACATAGACAGTGACATTGTTCTTCCAATTAGTAAAAATCTGACAAGCTTTTGCATGGGTCACTGAATTTTCATGTATCTGTATGGAATGCGACAAATTCTTCCAGTTACAAGTACCGTCAGTCCAAGAATCACCAGTTCTTATCGGTGATGCAAACAGCCAACATGGAATGCAGTAGCACTTGTCACCAGCCGTGCTGTAGGACAACCATGTTCTTCTGAAACTCAAGCCAGACTTCGTTTTGCATGTGTAAAAATGTTCCTGGAAGATGCGGCCTTTATTAAGACCTTCTGCCTGTTTTGGGAATGGACCAGGCAGCTGCAATGCACCACCCATCACAACAAATCTCTTTTCAAAAGCGCATAATGTGTCGATGCACTTGATTGTGGTAGTTGAGCCTCATGTTTAGGAAAATTCTTTTGATTCAGGGCATCATCGGATTCAGAGTGAGTACTGGCATTATTCTGATCATCCTCTGGCTGCCGAATATCTTCGTTCATTATCCCTTGTCCTTCTTCCTGCTGTTCCAAAGTCACACTACAAGACGCTTGTGGAGCAATAAAGTATGCGCTCAGTTTTGGTACTTTTTTCAGCAGTTCACTTTCTGCAACCTCTTTCTGTCTCTCTCGCTTTCTATGCTGAGTGCCACTAAGCTTTTTCTTGCCACCATTGTGGGAATTCATACTCATCCTTCTGTCTGGATGCAAAACAGTCAGAGCAACATACCACTATGCCAAATCAGCTGCTTTGTGAAAGAAAAATACTGTGTTACCACCATACATTTTACTACCAAGGTCCCTGTGCAAAACAGTCAGAGCAACATACCACTACGCCATATCAGCTGCTTTGTGAAAGTGAGGAAGACTGAAATTTAAATGGCTATCATTTAATGAATTCAGTTCTCACCATAGCTGTTAACCTCTTAGCACAAAACACCTGGACAAACGCAGTAATGAGGGAATACAGCCCTCAAACATATTCCGTGAATTCAGTTCTTGCCATAGCACAAAAAGCCTTGTCAACCTTAGCACAAAAAGCCTGGACGAAGCCAATAATGGGGGAATACAGTCCCAAAAATAGGGACAAATTTCAAATATTCATCTTATAAACTTAGAAAATTGCTAGAATTAAACAAGATGTATTAGTTTGTTGTAATATTGCCTTTAACAAAAAAATACTACTTAGCACTAACTAAAAAACAGCTTTTTTTTTACATATCTTCTATGCTATCACTTTTACAAATTCTTGATATGCTTCAGCTTTCAACAACTGAGAATATAGAGGGTTATAATCGTATCTCTGATCATGACCAGCTTATTATTGATTCGAGATATGGATGCTAAGAAACTCGCCTCAATAACAAAGCTTGAGAGGTAAATGAGTGTATCCATGCTGAGAATACATAACAAATGTTATGATCAGCGAGACCCAATCATAATTCTTTATTGTCCACAGAGGTTTATCTGCTCAATGTAATACTAGTTACAGAAATGAAAAAAGTTTAGAAGCCCAGCATGTTTTACCAATTTTCTAAGAAAAATATTTAGTACTGCCGCATTAACAGCAGGAAGAAAGAGTTTCTTTAAAGAATGAATGACTTTAAAAAGCCGTTAGACATCCTGCCCATACCCACAGTTTGTTTATAGGTATGACAAAAGAAAGTATCTAACTTATTTAAAATCTGTTTTACCTTCCAGTGCTGTATACTGTCTCCAGCACTTGATCTTAACAGTGCTAAGATGTTTTTAACAAGCTTTTGCTCAGCACTGCTAAGAGCACATCTAATGCTAAGGACTTTTTAAAGCTGCTTAACATGTTATCTTTTTCCTGATTTTGGTGAAAAATCATAGCATTCCATGCACTTCAGATACATTTTTGTCAGGTTGTTCCTTTCCTACTTATTTGTACTCACAGAGAAAATATGAGATTCATAAATAAATAATAATCTCCAAGATTAAATTGTCCATTTCTTACTTATTTTTATGGCAAGCTGGGTCCTGCTACAATACTAATCATTGATTATTTTGGAAATAAAGACCTTTTTCTGAAATAGTAAATACCTAATTCAGTGTGTGTGTGTGTGTGTGCGTGTGCGTGTGTGTGTGTGTGTGTGCGTGTGTGTATGTGTGTGTGTGTGTGTATGTGTGTGTGTGTGTGCGCGCAGTCTACCATAAAAGAATACATATTAAAAGTAAAGAAAGAAATTATTCAAAGACACTAATAAATGTAGGTTTTTATGACCAACATAATTGTCTACACTGTTTATTTACTTCCTAACTTATGACACAGAAACAATGTTCTATTATTTTATTTCATTTATCTATTTCCTTTTGTTGATCTGGAATACCCAGCTGGGAAGATTCCATCTTCGGTGAAGTCATAGGGTAAATACCTCCATGTGCAAATAAAACATGCAGCTACTTGTAAATAAACTTTCATGCATTGCGTACATTGTTTCTGTATACAGATATATTTCCAAAAAAAATTGAGCTATGATAATCATATCTTTCAACTCTTCAGATTTTTGCAGAATGTCCAGATTTCTACCTCATATTTTTGGTCTGTTCCTCATAAAAGTTTTTTTTTCTGACAAATCACTAAAGGTTAAAGTCACTAATAATGGCATACATTTGAGTTCTGGATGACTTTTTATCATTCACAAAATGCATGCTAACATGAATCCTTTCATTCTAGTAATTTTCTAAGTTAATAAGAACAATATTTAAAATCTGTCCCTGTTCTTTCCCCTTTGTCCCTCCCCTTATTTTAAGCATTGTCCAGATTGCTTGCACTAAGAGGTCGTAGGGTATAATGAAGACGATGCAATTTGTATGTACTTACTATTAAAGAAAAACGAGATATAATAGAAATGTAGCAGAGCAGTACAGTTCATATCTACTTACTAGAAGGCAAACTTTGTACTACACAGTAAATATAAAAATTAGATCTAATAGATGAAGTTTACATCAAAACAAAGGCACACAAGCTTATATTGTCACTGGGCTGTCCCCTTCCCACAAATGACATGCTTAACAACTTACATGAGTTGCTGTCAGCCTTAGTCCAAAATGATAATGTGATCCAGCTTTATTTTCAACAAGTAAAGTCCAACAACATTATGGGACCAAGAGACAACTGGCCAGCATGCTCACCTGCTTATCTCCTTCACGAGCATTTGAGTAAGCTTCAACAACACCTCTGTACACAATCTTGGCTTTATGGTAGACTGGCACAGCAAACATATTAACAGCATGTCATAAACAGCTCACCATAAACCTGTTAACAAAATTTTCCTTCATACCCCTTTTAAACTGTTGCCCCTCCTTCTTTAGACTAATGAATATAATTCAAAACTACCTTAGAGTTCCACCTCCTAGCTCGTTTAATCATTTATTTGAGGAAGGTATATTGGTGGAAGTGACACTTCCACAAATATACCTTCCTCAAATAAATGATACATCCTTCCTATGCTAAAGGAATATGTGGTGTAATTGCCCACTGCCACCAAACCCATAGCTATAGGTCCTGTTACAATCCCATCCCTTTCTAACAACCAACCAATAGGTGTGTAAAAAAAAAAATAATGCTCAACTTTCCCCTTTGAACTTCACAAGTGAGAAATGACCCCCCCGACACACACACACACACACACACACACACACACACACACACACACACACACACACACACACACACACACACACACACTGCGGCTGAAGCAGTCCGGACCTCCTCTGTTCTCCATGTCCATGTGTCCATATCAGGACTGCTGGTAAGGCAGTCTGGGATCGCTCAGTGTTTTTATGTTTTTTTTTGTTATTTTCTAAGTGGGAGGGCTGCAGTCCGATAGGATGAGCCGCCCCTGCCGAAAGTGCCCCCTGCCGCTTGGTGCCCTGAGGCAATTGCCTCACTTCACCTCTCGTAGTTACGCCACTGACTGTACAGCTATACAGTGGGGAACAGGGCATTTACACATCTACTACTAGTTTTATGTAATGAATTTCCATGGCATGAGTCTTTTGAAATGGTAGCATTTGCCAGTAAGTTTTCAGACAGATAACCTTCTGGGACATGTATATTCTGCAAACTGAAGTAGATCCATTCACATACACATACACTTACTTGGCAACACTGAGAGTAGAACCCCTACCTAGGTACTTACTGCTATAATGTGTTTGGCCTTAATTGCACACACCACACAGCTTTTAGGATGAGGTGAGTCCTGAGTCTCTTGTTAAGTGAGGAACATCATCAGGCCTTGTATAGTATGGTAATGGGGGATGTACTGGGTGTTAATGGACAATACATAGTATGCCATACTGTCATATACACATTGATAAATATAACAGTCATAGACACATCTGAGAGACCTGGGTTTATCACTGCTAACTACCTTGTCAGTAAGTCTATTCTGCTACAGATAATTTGCACACAGCACATGCATCATTGGGCTGGATAGTGTACTCAGTTACCTGTATTGTTGATGGTGACAGTGGTCCAAATACAGTGAACCTTGGGACATGTACTAGGGGTACCATGGTGTAATGACCGTATACCCAGCACCCACACCCCACATTGGATATTTTACTCACTGAAACCTGACATACCAAAATTCACACATTGACCAGGATTGCAATACAACCCCTTGCCTATCTCATCAGTGCTACTACAGGGATATGCATTTATTGCACATGCCACAGGGATAGTAGGGTGATGGTTTGTCACAGCTCTCCTAATGTCGGCAAAATCACTATGCCTTATACTGTATGGCCAGGTGTATTGTATTTGGGAATGTGGCTCCAGAATGCTGTATCCTACAAATATACACACTTGCACACATACACACACTTGCCAGTACTCAGAGAGTAACCCATGCATATCTAGCCATTTGTACAACAGTGTTGTGCTGGTACTGCAAGCTCCAGGTAGCCCTTAGGGAGAAGAGTGTGACAAGGTACATTTAATGTGTATTACAGCAGCAGCCATGTATTACTATGGCAATGGGGGATGCAGTGTGTGAGAAGTCCTAAGGATATTATCAACTGCAGGTTTACAAACACACAGACATGGTTATTCTCAGCAATGCACGCTGATACATATGTCAGTACTGGGGTCCATACATGCAGGTGTTCCTAGGTGTTTACCAGGATATTGTCCATGGAGAGAT